>NC_092630.1:36145075-36418457 GCF_039555335.1 Amphiura filiformis | reverse complement strand
AGGCATCTTTCCCAAACGAGGATTTCTTATGATTTTTAGTATGGTCTTCTAGGGATCTCGAATGCACTGGCAAAATTAGATAATGTTGCATGTTGTAATAGTTCCACTTGAAGGGAAATCTTACTTTTCTTAGACTGATACATTTTGTGCTTAGAATGATTCAAATGAACCGTGTGTGGTCTTTTTATTTAAATTTTACCAAGTGTTTCATGAATTTATTTTATATGAAGTGTTCTTATAATTTTGTTTTGTTTTATTTCATTTCATTTCATTTCATTTCATTTCATTTCATTTCATTTCATTTCATTTCATTTCATTTCATTTCTCATTTCTCATTTCTAATTTTCATTTCTCATTTCTCATTTCTGATCTTTCATTTCTGATCTTTCATTTCTCATATCCCATTTCTTATTTCTAATTTCTCATCTTTCATTTCTCATTTCTCAATTCTCATCTTTCGTTTCTCATCTTTCATTTCTCATTTCCCATTTCTCATCTTTCATTTCTCATTTCTCATCTTTCATTTCTCATCTCATTTCTCATCTCATTTCTCGTCTCTCATCTCTCGTTTCTCATCTTTCATATCTCATTTCTCATCTTTCATATCTTATTTCTCACTGGCATTTCTCATTTTTCATTTCTCATCTTGCATTTCTCATCTTGCATTTCACATTTCTCATCTTTCATATCTCATTTTTCATCTCTCTATCTCATTTCTCATTTCTCACTGGCATTTCACATTTCTCATCTTTCATTTCTCATCTTTCATTTCTCATTTCTCATCTTTCATATCTCATTTCTCATCGAGTCTCATCCGTTTCTCATTTCCCAATTCTCATTCTCTAATTTCCCATTTCGGTTTATTTTGCATATTTCCTTGTATTTGCATCTCATGTTATTTTGTTATGATATCATTTTATTTTGAGTTATTTTATTCCATTTTATTAAATCTTTGAATTTGTTTAATTTTATTTCATTTCACCTCATTTTAACTGGTCATATCTAGCTTTTTTTTTTAAAGAAACATAAGCTATCCCACTCTTGGCACCACTAAACCATATTACCGAATTTTACAGGTAAATTGTAGCATGGTTTATAGGGGGAAATTAAACCCATTCTCAACTCCGATTTTGTATAAGAAGTAGTACCAGTTCAGATGCTCACGGGTGCGGATACCCCGGGTTGATATCGAATGATCCCACTCCTGACACCAAACGTCAAAAGATTGCACAAAATTACATTAGAAAGACATTGTGAAACATTGAAATGTGGTTTAACCAACAGCAAAACCATTTTCATTATATTTGATATATTGTATTTTTCTTTTTATTTATATTGTTTTATGAGTGATTCTTTTTCTGGCATTTTCACTAGAAATAAAATTATTATCAGCTTTCGTTTGACGTAGACACTTGCTTTACTCGCATATTACCGCTATTTTTCATATATTTTACTTTTAATGTATATGATTTGCGGAAACTTACTACATATTTATATTGTTAAATGAATATGTTCATAAGTATGAGTTCGTATGTAACGCCTCTTCGAAGTGGCTACAACTTTGTGACTCTCCCATTGAATGTTCTTGTACCAATCAAAGAGCTAAAAGAGAGAAAATGTCATCGACCAACTCGTAAGGGGCGCTAGACCAATCATGGTACCGGAAATTTTGGCCCGATCGACGCGACGACCAGCAGCGGAATGTTGTTTTGTTGAGTAGCTTTCCCGACCCCTCTTGTGCTTGATTCGGAATAAAACAGAGATTTCAGCGTCTCACGGGATATGCAACAACATCAGAGTTCCTAAAATCATCACGAGAACCCGTCTGGAGAAATTTCAGAAGGTCAGGGAGCTTGGTTCCACTATGATGGGTAAGTTTTTCCCTTTTTATTGCCTTCAAAACATCAGCATGTGTGCTTATTCTCTATTCATGAGGGCTCGCGATGGAGGCTTCTTATTTACTGCGATAGCGTTAGCAGCTCCAATCTTGATATATTTACATGACTTTCAAGCTCAAAAACTCTTGTTTAATCATCTTTCACCTTGCACTACCATTTTCTATCGTTTTTCTAAGACAATCGATGGTTTGTAGCGATCCACGTGGGCATCGGTTCGATGTTAAAGAACAACATTAGGTGCCTCAAAATATGAAGAGAAAAATAAGGTTCTTTGTATTCCTTTGTTCGCTTGGCTTTAGCTCTCTGTGTGCGAGTGTATATGTGTGGGCGGCCATGCGAGGCTGTACACAGCGCAATGGTCTGCCTTGTGTATGTGTTAAGCCAATGGCGTTCACTGCATAATATTAACCCTGGTCCTTTATTGCTTTATATTACAAATATCCAATTTACCCGACGCTGATGGGTGCAAAATGTCAACAGGCAAATTTTTCAAGTCTTCAAAGTTCCCCAAATTCATTTTGGTCTACATCCATACAATTTTTTTTTATCTTTTAGTGTTTTTGTGGTTAACAAAGTTTTGATACCAAGGGTTGTTTTTCTTCACTTGGCTGCACAGCAATAATGCATGCACTATTCAGACTATTATTCCTTTGTTGTGCTTTGTTTTTTAACAGGCAAATTGAACCTAAAATGGAAGAATATAATTGAATTTTGAGTTGCTGAACCATAGAGTTTTAAAAGTTTGCACAATTGAGCTTAAATTAAATCTAAATTGAGGTAGAACATGATTCTTGCCATTCATGAACTGATGAAGTAAACTTATATAAAGTTAGGCCTATTATTTATTAATTATAATAAAATGAATGGGCACTGTATTTTAATGTTATGATGTATGCATTTTCCAGTAAAGTAAATTATTGTAACCCTTGATGAGAGCGTACTTCCGCAGGACTTCCGTGAATGTTGAGAAACTCGCGATGTGTATGGCGGTGGAATTAACGATACGTATGTATACCGTACTGCGCTTTGGAGGCGCTGTTTAACATCTCAGAAGTACGCTCTCATCAAAGATTTTAAGCAGCAAAATACTGTACAGGTTAAGATTTTTGGTCATGGTTCATAACTCTTATTGTTTCCTTATGATGCTATTCTTGTTTAGTTTTGTTTGTACTAGAATAGACTATGTTCAATGTTCAAAAGTTAACAATTACATTGTACAATGTATCTTTTGTATATCTTTATTTATTGCCCTAATGTGTTTGTATGTATAATGTACGATAATCTTTTATGTTTGAAAGTATAAATAAGAACTATATAAGAAACAAATTTTCATATTTAGTGATGTTGTTGTAATTATGTAAATTAGTTTATTTTTGGGTTACCATACTTTATTTCATTTTATTCTGTTTAATCTAATTTTATTCCATTATCATCTAATTTAAGTTAGACTTTAATTTCATTTTATCTGGTCATCTGTCATTTTTAGCTGTCCCACCCGTGCCACCACTAAACGTGCTAAATGTGCATACCATTTTCTAGATCAATTTGACTTATTTTTAAAAGGCTTTTCTTAAAACCAGATAGTTATTATTATGTACCAGTGAAAAAATAGGAATTTTTATTGTAATAAAATGATAAGATACAAGTCAAAAAAAAGTTACCGGGGGGGTTATAGGAACCTACGACAATAATGTAGCTTGCTGTTTTGGACCATCATTTTCAATTTCAGGCCTAGGGATATAGTCATAGTACTAATTATCTAGCTTTTTCCCATTTAACAATTTAAACTATGTTATCTATTAAATTATGAATTTACAATACTACTAGAATATTTCTAGATCTTAAATGATTAATTAACCTGGTTATGCTCCTTGCAAACCCAGTTCATTACCTCAAATTTCTTGTGATTTTGCAAGATCAAAACTGACAAAAATACATTGTATTTGTAAACAACATCATATTCATAATACTAAATAAATCCCGAGTTTCCAACTTTTTACAAACTTTACATGATGTACATGATTTATGAATTTATGGCATTATTGAATAAGCGATTGTAACATTGCTAGACCTTAGGCCTACTTTTAAGTTTTACCCTAAGGTAGTATTAAGTCAATGGTAGGGGTACATAGAAATTGTAGGGGTGGGTATTGTAAGGGGATTTCCATCAAGTATGTCAAGTGAATTCAAAAGACTGGACACTTGTTTGCAATTATTTTCATGTAGCTTTCAGGTTGTAGGCCTACAGACAGACCTGTAGTCTTTCAATGGTGGAAAATACAGCCAAGGAAATCAAAAAGTGCTTGCAATTTCACTAGATGTACTAACCTATAGATCAGTAGAGTGGAAGTATAGTCCGTTAGCAAACTGCGACCCCGGTTCAACTATGTACTAACATAAGTATCAGTGGAGTACTGTTCCTAACCCCCCTCCCTCAAGACTTTTGCATGCTGACTTTTTCTACACCTACCTTTTGCTGTCTTTGCAACCCATCAGTTCTGGTATACCAATTTTTCACAAGGTACCCCAATTTGCCCCAATTGGGCACTTTAAGACACTTTTGCCCAAATTTGCCCAATTGGGCGATTGACCTCCATTGAAAACCCACCCATCGATATACCAATTCGCTGAATAAGTACCGTGTCCCAAAACTGTGGCATTCCCTGTATATTTCAACCAGGGAGACACCCACCCGATACAGACAGGAGATACTAGAGCTCTATAAAAAGATGTAGCGCAGAGCTAGTGCTTGGGGGGAAAGAGCCCCCAACCCTGATAGAAAAAACAAAACAAAAACCTGTATGTACGCCTGCCCACAGCATTCAAAAAAATTTAAGAATGATGCTCTATAAGCCACCCTCCAGATTTCTGAAAGAAAAACAATCTGAAGTTTCCACACAGAAAAGTATGGGGATTGCCCATTGCAAAAGAAATGCAGACAATTTTCAGAGTTTTTATCCTAAGGATACCTACCGCATACCCTTGCTTATGGAGAGTTCATAGAATAAATAAATTAGCTTGTGAAGCTAAGGTTTTGCCTGTTCAACCCCTCCCTCTATCCCCAGGTGCCAAAAGGGAAACACTAGTAAGTATCAATCTCCCATGGAACTTCTTGTGGTTTTTGGACATAAACTTTTTTTTTTATTCACTGTACTTGGAGCTGGTGGGGACTGGGGGGAAAAGACACACGACAAAGATGTAAGCCATGAAAAAACTCCTGCAAAATGCATGAAAAAAAGAAACAAACCAAAACAGGAAGACACACAAACTTATCCTTCCCAGTCCAGATCTCAAAATGCTCAGTGAAATAGTTTGGTTTTCTCATTGTTGTATGTTAGGGAATAGGGATCCCATTCTAATTTGAAAATGTTACAATTACAATAATTATAAATATTTTCGGAAATTATTAGAAATCTTTCAAAAAGATGTATTGTGCGGTATTATTTTATCATACACGACAATCTTAAATTACAAAATGTACCGTGTTGATCTTACTTGACTCAATGCATTAGATGCAGTGTCCACTGCATGGTTGAATGCGTTTTGAAATTGATTGGTGTTTCCCGATTAGTATAAAATTAAAAAAGTTGTTCTGTTGGGAAAATGTTAGATTAGTTTAAAATCAGGGTTAAATCAAGTAAAATAAAAAGTTCATTAAGGTCCTTCCCTTTGCTTTCCAAGTAGTGATGCGATCAAAAGGAATTGCTTGTCACACAGAATTAGTTCACATTCCTTATCAAATAAGAGGCTTGAAAACCATTCCTTGAGCACTTCCTAAAATATTAATTACCATCGTTGTGTTATTGAAAACAATGAAATTTACTTGGCCAAATCTTCAATTCAGTTGCACCAGTTATGAACTCATTTTGATTTTATGGCACAGTTAGCACTTCCTCCCCAGTCCTCATACAAGATTTTCTGACAATGTCCTGTTTTTAACCCGACTGCTTTAGATAAGTTTCCTCTCTCAAATAATGATCGCACATTGAAGACCATGGCAAGCTACGTTATAAAGTCAAATGTATAAAAAATAGTAACTTGTGTGCATGCAGATGGTTATGTTTTCTTTTGCAGACTTTTATTTACAGAGTTCTCTTCCAGACATATTTCTACCAGATTTGATTGGTTGTCATCAGATCAGGAATATTATTTGAAACAAACAAAGTGACGTATATGTTTTATGTTAATGTTATTGTCACCACAGATCCACATAGCCATAACACTCAAATGCAGTACTACAACCAACAAAATGATTGTAAGTATCTTTTTTTTATATATTCAACGCCAGGATCTTTAACAGTTTTTGCATCTTGTGCAGATTGCACTTGATCTAGCAGAACTTGATATCAATTTATTGGATTAGGCAAAAAAAAAATAATGGTTTGTCTCAAAGCTCACGAGTGGTTTGAAAACAAATGCGAAATGCGATTTTTAAAAAATTTTTTATTCCCAACTTTTTTCATAGTATTTGGAGAAAAAAATCTGATTTTCGCCGAATTTTTCTGGAAAAACTAAAAAAAAAAAAAATTTTTTGAAATAAAAAAAAATTCCACATTTCTTTTTTTTTTTCCAAATCTCACGATTTTACAAATCGCGCATACGAGCTTTGAGACAAACCTTTTTTTTTTGCCTTATGAGTGGCAGCTGGACACATTGCACACCAATGCAGCTTTCATCTTCAACTGTGTCTTTGAATAAACCATGAATGATATGTTAAAGTGACCAATCACCTTCAAACCACTGTTGTGATCAACATGCGATCAAGTCATCAAGATGCAAACTGTTCTAAATTCTGGCGATGAATATATTTTTCTCGCCAACATTATTTCTAGATTTTAACCAACAACATTTTCTTTTCCTTACCTTTTTTTCAACTATCCATAAACATGTTGCACTTGATGTCATATGTTTTGATCAGTTTATACATGTATGGATTGTTTGTTTAAATATTTCCCCCCTCTTTTATATCTATTCGGGTCTGACTGTGCTTTTATACTCTTTTTTGTGTTCTTTTGTCAATGTTTTCTGTGTATATGTGTCTTCAATGTTCTGTTTGAACCACATTATTTCTGTGGGTATAGTGGCCTAGCTAACCTTACCCCCTTACAGCTTGTTTTTTCGGTGGTTTAAGGTTTCTGCTTCGTATTTAAGTACCGTATTAAGCTATCTCTACCAATTTGCAATTTTGTGCGTTGTAAGTTTTGTATGCAAAAAGAAAGGTAAGTTACATACACATATAGCAAACCATAGGGGCTGGACGGTATACTAACATTCACTAAAAACGACTCCATTAATCGATAACAACAGCAGATCTCCATCTCCATACACGGGCAGTAAAACTAAAATCAGCCACATTTTGGCTGTCCTCAACTAGTAGTGACTGTTGTATTCTGGAATATGTAGGGTTGTTCAGTTGTTAAAATGAGAATTCTATGTTTTGATTGAAGAAATCTGTTTGCTTTTGTGTTTAAGTAAATACTCTTCCCCTTCCTTGCCGTTGTTTCGTGTGTACCAGTGATGTATGGACCGCACTGCACTAGCGTGTTTTTCTTGAAAGATCTTGAAAGTTCACATTGCAAGCATTTATTTGTCAAACTGAACACCAGCTTCATACAATTGCCTAGGAAACTAAAAGGGAAATATATAGTTGCTATGGTAATATTTTTGTGAAAAGGTTGATTCTTAGATGTGTTGTTGTATCATATTTTGTCAGTGTGTTAATAAGTTCACAATGTGATGAATCTCTTCCACGCAAACCGCACCTTGAAAGCTGAATTTAAATTGTGATGTATTGGATAAGTGCTTGATGTTGTGTTGATAATTACACTGTTTTCATTGTATGAAAGAGAAAAATATAAAACGTGACATTTCAAAAGAATATTTGTGATTTTAGGACACTGCATGCGCAACAAAATAATTTCACACATCTGATATGGATATTTCCCAATTTAAATTAAATGCATTGGTTGTATGGTACATGGGTCTCTTCAAAAGCGATTTCATTCATTTGAATGGCTGAAAATAAAATCTGAATGCATATAATTCTGAAGATAATTATAATTAAACAGATTACAAACCTTTCTATGTTGGGTCACATTGTATCCAATACCGATGCTAGGAATCTGGAATGAATTCCAGTATGAACACAAAACGATGATGCCAATGACCGCAATGTTGAGTTATTCTTTGGTCAGTCAGTGGCGTCAACACTAACAACACTTACAATGCCATCAGTGCTTTTATGCACAGCTATATCTCACTCTTATGATTTTATAGTGAGCGACGCAACGGGAATCAATAATTTTGTGTACAAAGTTCTTGACATTGAAGTTGGCAAATTATGCACGATGATGCAATCAGCTTAGAGCGTGGAAATGGTGTCGTGGAGGATTTGAGTTGAAATTGACCTTGTGTATTTGCTTTGATTTAGGAAAATAAGGAAATTATGCTATTTTTGCATTTTGACATTTGGAAAGATGAAAAGTGTTCATGACGTTATATGAGGAGAATTCATTTTAGGTACATGACTTCTGCAGGACTCTTGTGATCAAATGATACAAAAAAGTAAAAATAAAATAATGAATACCGTTGCTAAGCAAGGCATACATGATATTTGTGATGTGCCAGTGCAGCCATGTAACATGATGTTGATGACCGCAACAAGTGACTGGAAGCAAATCAAAATTGTCTTAAATTAAACAGTTTTTTGTCTAAATATAAACAAAAGTTATTGGAATGTGACTGAAGGGAAGATTTACCAAACTCAAATCAATGTGTAAAAAATATTGATGACTTCAGTTTTAATTTAGAATTTCATCTGGTAAGACACTGCATCAACAATGTTCTTACGTACTAGAAAGGAAATGATGTTGAAAACACCTGATTGGCATTATAAATTAAGTCAACTAACCAGATTCCCTTTGTTCCCTATTATAAATGGAGTTGCCAGGTTTTCTCTACTATAATATTGTTGTTGAAGGCATAAACTTCCAATTTAATTTAGCCATCTACTTCCTGTAGTAGTTGCTGTCCTGCGTGCAATTTGATCAGATCTCAGCGACTCACTGAGTGAGGACGTTAAACTTGCCAAACATATCTTAAAGGTACACTTCAGAAAACAGATGCCCTTAAATGATCTATAAATAGTGCCTGAAAGGCATACTTGAAGCGTGATTCTAACTTTTAAAAGTACAGGGAAGATTCTTACACCGTCAAGTCATTTACGCATTGCAAAAGAAACCTTTTCTTCATTGAAAGTAAAATAGAAAACTTAAAGACACGGATGGAAGATAACATCACTGTGACCATGCAGGGTGTAAACTTGGGACCTACAGTTTCAGTTGACTGGTTAAGTGCTCCAGGTACGGATCCAGGGGGCTAGGACCCAAAAATAACCAGAGAAAGAAAAATATTTTATAAAATCAACCTTTTTCACAAGCATACATGGGTCCATCAATTTTGGTGAGCAAAGCAAGCCTGAAATTGCTTTAAATGCCTTCCTCCATTTTACCTGAAGTGCTCTCAACTGAGCTAATGAGATACAGATGAGATTTTAAAGCTTTGTATCATTCGGACTCATATTTTTATTCCCTCATAAACATTTTCTTGGTGGAAATGTATTTGGTGTTACTGGAAAAGTGGACATTTTTGTTTGATAATTCTTTTGCACAGTTGTTGGCATGTGTTGGTTAGTTTTCTCCAGCCAAGAAATACAGCATACAAGTAAGATGTATGTTCATTTCTACAATATTTTGTAGTTCTCAAATTGCTGAAGACAACCAACAGTTTCAAAGAATCACTAAAAAAACCAACCTCAATCAATAGAGTACCGGTAGAACTAAAACTAGAACTAACTCGATGAGGGCCCACAGTCTGCGACTAGTGCATAACCAGCTCATTTCGAGGGAGGCAAAAGACCTGTAAATAAGAAATTTGTCCCGGTTGGAGCATAGTTCAAAAAGGGCCGATTTGAAATAAAAAATAATTTGGTTTTTGTCCCTATTTCACCCAAGAATATTTTTCCACCGGGGCACACTGTCCCGATGCCCATGATGCAGCCCTGGGCTATATAAATGGTCCCCACCTGATAATAGACTTCATACTCATTACTCGCATAGGACTTTACGGTCACACATATTGGTCAACACTGGAAAGTTTTAAACATAATACTTCTTTACAATGCTAGAAACAATCAAAGCGCACACCAAGTGAATAATATACCTTTACCATAACAACTGTCATTTTACATTAAAAACCAATACCGGTACTTGTAGAAATCATTGATTTTGAATAAGTTACGCTCCATGGCTGGTTGTGGCTCCAGAAATAGTCGTTTTCCCCTTCAAATTTGTAGCATGTTTTCTCTTTTTTACTGCATGCCAAGTCAGTGCTTCAGCTTCCCAGTTTTAAGTGGAGTGGTATTGGTAATAATATTTTCTTAATTTTTGCATTGTTAATTAGTCACATCCGCAATTCAATCCACTACTGGTTTTTCATTCATTAAGTGTATTGTCAAGTATATTGACAGAATTGAGAAATAGGCTAAACAATTCAAATTAATAAATCATGTATCTGAATTTGGCACAGCTAGACAAGATCAGTACAAGACTCTCAACAATAAAGTTGACGGAAAGAAAGAAACACCGAAATTAAGGAAGAGGGCTGCCAAAGCTTAGCAAGGTGTGACACATGTAAAACGCTTTGGTGTATTTTACTTGTTTTTTTCGTTAATTTGTTCCTTTGTGTAATATGCTGAATTCATCGTAGCAGCACACGCTTAAATTCACTATAGATTGCACGCCCGTTTTCTGCAGTGAATTCATGTTTAAACAAGTTTCTCACAAAAAAATGCAATTTTACTGAAAAGCTGGAAAGTTGCCAATTTTAACATTATACGACGGGTATGTCGATAGCTTGATGTATACTTGCTGAGTTTGGCGTGATGGGGAACATTGACACAAGAAACGAAAAATTCAACAAGATTCAGAATACATATATCGACAAGTTACGAACATTTGTTTCCTTTTCAAATTCTTTTTTTTTTTTGTCTCAAAAAGAATATTTTTCAGATTAAGTTCTGCAATTATATTGTACATGAAAAACAACAAACAAAATGACATAAACAAGTGGGATTTGTTAAAGGCAAGAGAAATTAGGATTTCTTCAACTGGATTACCAAAAACCTGCTCGATAATTTTCATTTTTTTTTTAATTTAAAATTTAATTTAGTAGTTCAAAAAAAAAAAAGTCACATAAAATTGTTAAAATTGTCCAAAGTTGAATAAAAACAATAGAAAGAATGTAACACAGTGAACATATTTTTGAATAGAATTTTTTCGAAGAAAATTTGCAATTTCAAAGTACCGAGGTAGTTAAAATCAGCAAGAAGTGATTGTGAAGTGAAAAAAATTGAAAACTGAAAGGGAAAGAGAGACAAAGAAGAAAATAACCAAGTCGGGCGGGAAAAGCTCTTGTTTTCTAGAAGTTAGGCGCTATAATTTGACAAATCTTAGTATTGTATTTCATTTCAAAGTAGACAGGAATTAGATTGTATATTGATGGAGTTATGCGTGGTTTTCTCATTCTTTTTCTCTTCTCTCTCTCTCTCACTCGCCTTTTCTCTTGCACACCCACGCTACCTGCGTACTATATTTACAGCTAACATTTTTCGTGGGACAATAAAATTTGCACCTGACCTGTGCAACTTTGGGAATGCAGTGAAATTAACAAAATACGCATAAATTACTAAATTGTAGTAAAATTCACATTGAAAATATCATCCTAATTTTAAACTATCAATTAGATGCTTCGTCTGTTACAATCTGTGAAAATAATAGCACCGGAAAATTGGCGCTGAATCATCATTGGATGGTAACATTCTCTTTTTATGGGTTTATTCTGTGTCACTATCTCATTGTATCTGCTTTTGCTATTACAAGGTGAATTAAAAGCTTGGAAAATATTTTGAAATGGCTGCCATATGGTCATCTGCAACTTCAAAAGTAATCCCCATAAATTTACATAAAACTAATTTTCATCTTAATAGAATATCATTCTGTGACAAGAATAGTTTAATTAGGATGGGATATTTTCTTATATTTATTACTCTTTATGTTCATGTCTTGATACTTGGTCGTGCTTGTAAAGGACATAGTACCAAGGGCAGCCATTTCTTCTTGCTACATTAACAATTTCACACCACAAACCCATCCTTCTGCTCACCAATTTAATTTCCAATCTTAAAATAAATGGGAAAAAGGGACATTTTTGTAGCAGGTATGTGTGCATAATATGCAAGTAATCTCTCCAAAGCTTTTGTGTGCATACCATCAGTGAGATATTGCCAGTGATTGAGTTTTGTTATGCATACAGTGGAAGGCTTTATCGTTTTTATTGTCTTGATGAAAAAGATTCATGACTTCCTTCACAAATATGCACTTTATAATGCCTTGCACGATGTGTCGGCCTGCACGCACAAGTATCGACGTGTATGCATGCACACACCAAACCAGAAGGCGCACAAACACACCCCCACACCTGTACATGACATCGCACCCACATACATACCATCATTCAAATGGACACCTTCATATACCTGCACAAAAAACGCACACCTGTGCTTAAAAGATCACATGTGGACACGCATGCACGCACACACGTTCCGCTCTCTCCGGCTAATGACCGCATCAATTTGAACCAATTATCAAGTGAAATTTTCCCTGCTATGATGTTTCTTGGTGAGCAGTTGTTCCCATGGCTTTTAATATTTCGCAAAGTTCTTTGTCTTTTTCATCTTTGGTGGTGGTGGTTTTAATAGTTTCCTGTATTGGAGTAAATTGCTAATATTTTGCTGAGAGAGCTTGGGACGCACTGCACTAATCCGAGAAATAACCATAAAATTGGTCAAATCTCTACACCCTGCCCGGCTGTAAAGTATTTTCCAAGTGTTGTGACATGCGTGGCAGTAGTGTAAGAAAAGGATTCATTTTTTTGAAAATTTCATATGAGGAGTGACATATCTTTGTAATGTTATTGTCATCACAGATCCACATAGTCATAATCCACAAATGAGGTACTACAGTAATCAACAAAATGATTGTAAGTATTATTGATATTTTCACCAGCATTGCTAGTATTTTTAAAACCAAGCCACTTTTCTATTCCTTTTTATTGCTAGTGTGATTCTGTGATAAATTGGTTTGCCTGCACAAGTCGTTTTTTTTTCCAAACAATCGATATGTTTTTATATCAATTATTTTGTCGAAGTTTTCATTCAATTTCCATTATTTATTAGTGCTACAGCAGTTATATATTAATTTGTGTCTTTAGATGAAATGCCACATAGGTTTTATATTTCCAAGTTGTCATCATTTTATCAATCTCCCGGCTTTTGCAAAAAATATTGAGATGCAGCCCATGCTCCATCCCGTTTTCAAATTTTATCCCCCCTCCCTAATTTTTTGTGCACTACGGAATGGCTCCTTGCAAACCCTATACGATGGTAATGATGAGTAAGATGCTGTATTGATTTCAGTATGATGGCATACAGTCATGATTAAGCATTGTGAAGTATTATAAGGAAAAAAAGCGATCGTTTTATTTCCATAGTTGATTTGATCCGTCACAAAGGATCTGAGTGGAATGTATTTCTTGCATCATATTGCATTTTGAAGGGAAAAGATTACGTATGTTTACAGAGGAACATTGGTATGGGTTTTGGCAATTACGCTATTTAGTTTTTGGTTTCTGATAAGCTTTTGATACAAGTTACCAATAGAGATAATTCATGGACAGCTGCCCAGTGCTATTGATGCTCATAAATAGCATGTAGGGTTAATTTTCTCTGAAACACTACGTCTATGAGAAGTTCAGCGAACACACATGGTTAGTGTCTCCCAGGGATGTTTAGCAGCAACTGTTAGCGAGCAGTTGTTAGTTTTTCATTAAGTTGAAGTTGCAAATCAAAAAGAGAAGGAGAAAGGAGAAAATGCACCAGTGAAGTATATCCAGTATGCCACTAGGATTTTAAATGCACCCTATTCGAATTGACATTTAATGAGCGGATCCCTTGTTTGAAAACTCAAGGGGCAAAATAAGCTTTTTGTTTGAGTCATGCATTGCAAATTTCCCGAGCTTTGGATGTGAGGAAAAGATGATGAATTTGTAGCATAAAAGAAAGCAATTATTTTCCAATCAAACCATTAGAAAATTTTGGGGAATAGAGGTTATGGATAAATGGGGACTAACGATTAGATATTGAAAACAGGGCAAAAATCTTAAAAGTGATAAGTTTACTCTGATTTCTAAGTTCTAATATCCATTAGTTTTTTGGAGAAATAAAAATTGATACCAGTTTTTGAGAAAAACAAAGGAAAATTGAGATGTTTTCTGTTCTAAAATTAGAAGAAAAAAATGAAATGACAAAGTATCCGAGATGACTAAATAAAAATAGCCTGCAATTCCCCAGGCTGTAGCATTTAATTGGGGCCTACAGAAAACATTTGATTTTCAACCGGTAGCTATATCAGCGGCATAGTGCCGAGTGTTCTCAACCAAATTGATGCGTTGAGGATGGCACACTAGTTTAAATTAGTAACGTGTGTGTGTGTGCTGTATACCAAGATCTAGCTTGAGTAATAGAGCTCTGGGTTGGTTTGAATCCAGGGAGTAAACCTGCAGCAATTTGTCATGGGCCTGTAGCCCCTTTGGGAGCGATGCTGTAACTCAATGATAAGTTAACGGCACCATCATTGCTAAATGAAACCCTCCAACAGGATGAGAGAATACGGTCAGAGCAGCCATGTGAAACTTGTTGCATGAAATGCTTCATTAGATGGTGGTATTTGTGTGAAAAGGCTGGTTACACTCGGCGCGCTAAGTACCTATTCATTAGTGTTACGGTTCGTTTTACAATCAGAATACAGTAAATTACAACTCGTATGAGTTTCTGAGAGAAAATGTAGGGGCAAGAGAGGGTATGGACATTACAAAATGCCAGTCGAGATAGCCATCAATTGTGTGTTTCATTCAAGTTGAAAGGTGTTGCACTGCACAGTTTGCAAAATAGATTTCCTAGTGATATATTGTTTCAATCGATGGTAGATGAATCATTGAAGCTACAAATATCACTAGCCAGGGGAAAGAGGGGAAGGAAGGGTCCTAAGTGGGGGATCAGGCTTGCCCCTCTCGTCACTACCAATAGTCTAGAGTCATTGCTACTTTTAAAATCCTGTTATGTTAAGCAGTAGATCGAATCAGGAATGAACATGATGAATGCTTTTCCAATGCAGTGCCCTGGTTGGTTGAGTTGGTAGGTCTGTCTACGTAATGTTGATTCACACCTGCATTTATTTTATACATCAATACATAATGTATTTATGTTGTTATGCTGCTGTTTTATTTGTATGTATGTTGCACCAACTGGCATAGGCCATAAATGTTATGTTACTGTTTTTATGTTTCTTTTTTATCAATATCATTGTGTTATTTCTTCTTACACTACAGGCATACTAAAATCCAATAACGCTCTGTAGGCAAATCATGTAAATTTTGATTAAATTAAATTGGAGATTTTTAAAATGAATTTTCCAAATCAAAATCACAAAATGAATTTATAACAGTTTCATTGAACTATAGTGCTAGCCAGTAGTACATGTGACTAGTATGGCGCATAAACTAATTTTTATTACCAACTTCCACATAAGGTAAAATGACAATACTACAATATAAGTAGTGAATATATGGCATTTTGAAAGCATTACTGGCAATTTATTTGATCACGAAGGGAGCAACAATAGTAATTATTATATTGTCAGATAGAGAATTGAGCAAGTAATTGGATTTGCTCATCTAGCTGATTTGTGAGAAGAAAAAGGCATTTTACAGAATTGACATAATCCTGATTGCAGGATTAGAATTTCACATATTCTGGCAATATATATTGCAAAGATTCTTGCAAAACAAATTGCATGAATTAAGATTGATTCTTGCACATTTTCAAAATCTACAGAATCAATTGATTTCTACAAAATCAAAATTTGATGATAACATGATGTTATGAAATGCTAAAGCCCTGATTATTTGCTATGAGCATTGAGCAATATGGTCAGTAAATCATCAATAAAAATATAAATAGCCAACTTTCTGCAGGTCCGCACATGGTTGCAATTTCCGCAAGAGAAGGGATTGGAATTTGCACAAACGTATACGGAAGAGCAAGATTTTGATTTTAAAGTAAAAGAAGAAATGACCAGACCTGTAATTATTCTGAAAGAACTATATCTGAAGGCTATCAATTATTCATTGCTCACTCTGAATGTTGTAGAACTAATGAAAATACATTTATTCCACCTTTGTTTTCTTCCATTCCTTTTTACAAATCATTTTGACGTCATTTTTCAACATGTTCTCCGTGCCATATAGGCTTAGTTTACACTGATCGGAAAAAAGCTAGCTGGCATGTCGAACAAGCATGGAAACATTCAATGTACCAAGTTGGGTAAAATGCGAAAAGATGGAAGACAGTAGAATTGGAGACAAGGAGCTGTCCTACTTGGCATTCATTATATCCAAATTTGTTTTTGATGAGGAGAAGATGACCCATTGTGTTTGAATCCTCGGGGTTTGAATCATTATCCCGGACAATTTTGTATCCATGTTAACTTTGCATTTGTGTTTAGCTGTTGTTATGTAATGTGCCACACACCTGGCAATCCAGATTTTGTTTTTGGTCCAGTGACATACATCTGTACTAGTAGTGTAGAAAGCCTCAATACTCACACTGCACCTGTGTGCAGGCTGCAGGCATGCATTCATACTTGGCTGCAGCAACACAAATCTTCGAGAAAAAAAAAAGTTCTTGGTTTTTTGGTGTCGTATACCAAAAGAATTTTCACCTGGAATCCATAAAAGTAGCAAGCACAGTGCAGTGATGAGATTTTGTTATAAATGCAGATTTTTGGGATCTTTCTACACATGTTAGTACCTGCACTATGTTACTTACAGCAGTTAAATGAATGCCATCTTTTTTACAGTTGCTGCCAAGTATGAATGCTCCAGTTACAGTCCTTGGTCACGTGCCTTACCTTCTTCAACATTACCTTCTTCAAATTCATTGCGTATGTATTCGTATAGTAATAATGGCAAGTCTCTGTGTAAACGATGTAAATAAGAATCTGTATAACGAAGTGTAAAATGAACGATTAATTAATATTTTCAGATACTACAGTAAGATCGTTAGATTTGTTGAAAATATGTATTTAAATTTAAATAACGGACATGAACAGTGCAAGTTAGTCAAGGGATTTCATACCTGATTTTCATCTTTAAAGGAGTTAGATCAGGGTCTTAGGCAGGATTTGAAGGTTTGGGTGTGTAAATTCAAAAAACTGGGTGTGTAAATTGGAAAATTTGTGTACAAAGTATAGGCCATGTGGGCAAGATATATCATTGATCAAGTTTCTTCAGATTTGTTAAGTATTCAATGTATTAATGGTTAGAATTGGATTGGAGAGTACAAAAAGGGCATCTATCAAAGCAGGAGGCAACAATGGCAGTGTGTTGTAAGAATATGAGTGACACATTTTATAATGTTTATGCCATCACAGATCCTCCACGTAGTCATAGTCCACAAATGAGGTACTACAAACAACAAAGCGAATGTAAGTATTAGTTTCAAATTCACCATCTCTCACCACCGGCATTGCTAGCCCAAACCAAGCCACCTTTTCTTATTATATTTTATTATTGCAAGTGTTATTTTGTGGTTTATTGGTTGTTAAGTCTTCCTGCACGAGCCTTTATATTTATTATCATTATATTTATATCAAGCTCAAGTTTTCTATTCCTGTGGTGCTTGCCTTCGTAAAAATCGTCGGTTTATGCTTTGCTGGTCCTGTACCTGGACACACACTTATGTAGCTTAAGATCAATCTATAATGTATGAAAATACATAAATATGCTTCGGTGATGGGCTTTTAATAATAACACTTAGAACTAACTCATTTACCTATTGCCATTAAGGGACATTAGCCTATGTACTTGAATAAGATCAAAACTAAATTATATGAAACTAGAATAATGAAAGGACTAAAGTAAGTAGGTCTAATTGATGTGTACCAATGGTTTTATTGGGCCTACCCACTTGCGATTTGCTATATTGCTTTTCCCTGTAAAAACACAAGGTAAAGGAAACATGATTTAGGCAAAACGTGATAACATACGCCATATCTGACTATTTCCCAATTGCTAGAATTTGCAAAAAGTTGCAATTGAGTTCAAGTGCAAGAGCAGACAGTGTAAAAATACTAGTTTCCAGTGGAGTGTTAGTAGATAATAAGTTAGTTTGAAAGCTCAGCTAATTTGTATTTACTTAGAGAAGACTGACTGATTGGAATCAATTAGGTGTATGATAACGCAAGATGGGGATCTCTAGCGATGAATCCCAACCAGCTATTGACTTACTGGTGTGCAATATACGATGGGGCGGGTGATTTGAAACAAAGCATAGGTTCAACTTCAATGTGGCTTTTCTTATGAATCATAGTCCTCGGGAAACCTTCTTTTACGCTCCTTTTGCTCTGCTCTGCTATGTCAGTGTAGATAGGAAATTTGATGTTGAATATTTCATTGAATGTAAAATGACGATGATGTTTAAGACTCAAAATTGGGGGAAAGGGAACTTTTCATATGCATTCAGTAGCGATGTGGAGACTTTTCAAATATTTCTGCAAAGTGGGGGGTGAGGACAAATAGCTGAGGATCTGCGGGTGAGGGAAGCTATTCCAGTTTGGATGGCAGGCAGGAGCTTGCACAGAGTACTAATAATATCAAAACAAAAGTGAGCTTAATACCATGTTGCCTGTGCTAACGGGACAAAAGGAAACTTAAGCATGGGCGAGAATACTGGGCAAGGAAATTGGCATAATGGGTGATATTAGAAACGCTCTATAAATAAAACCCAGTTAGCTGGGTAATGCAGGCTCCAACCAAGTTTTTGTCGTCTCTGCGTGTGTATGATGTGTATTATGCAGCATGCTAAAGATTTTTTTCTAGCCTTTGTATTATGATTAGCTCAGTATAAATAACATACAAGGGAGAAAAAGTGCCAGGCAACAAGAGGTGGTGGGTGTTGAAAAGAACACTAATTGGGAACTGATTTACTGATGGTGTGTATATAGTCAACACTGTAACTGATTAGCAAAAAATTTCAAAAAGGTCTTTTGGGCTCAAGTATAGGGAAAAAATTCTGTCTGAATTGTCATTTTCCAAATTTGTCAAGCTGGACAAAGAAATGCTGATAAAGATTTTGTGTTGCCGAAGTTTTGGACACCGCCAATTTTGTTTTAAAGCAGTTCTGTTGGCAAATAAAATTTGAATAAATCGAAGTGAAAAACAGCAAGTGGTTATTTAAATTATAATGACTGCAGAAGTCATTAATGGGAAATTGGATGTTAGTGTGAAGTTTTGAGATTATTCAGATTAAAGCTTAATATAATAGCGAAATATAAAAAAAAAATTGGGTTGAACAAGAAAATGTAGGTCAAAAATTGATTTATTTCAAATACATTAAGAGTACAAGGTGTCCTGATTTCAGGCTCACAACCCATGCTAGTATGCTGAAAAGGAGAGCACGCACAAGCGGTCAAATTTTGGATGGTCAGTCTTTGCACTTAATTTTTGAGACATTTTAGAGCTAGGGGTGAAATGCAATCAAATGTTACCAACATACAGATGAAAATGGAGTATGAATTCAGCTTTACAGTTATTTTATGTTCTGGGAGTGTCTGCCTTTCCTTTACCAAGAAACCATAATACAAACGCATAGCAAGAATCGCATAATGTATGCGAGGTTCATTTTGACATTTATTATTTTTCAAATACCTGAAAAACAAATTTAACGAACTTGCCTTTCCTGAACAAGAATAAAATCTAGCCAATTTTATTTAAAAACAGCAAGAAGAAAGCCATTTCCCTGCAATTGAGTTAATTGAAATTTATAGTTTTAATTTTGGAAATTCCATGAATAGAAATGACCAGCTTCGTCTCTTGCTCTACCTTAATTAATTCTTTCTTCACTCGCTACATCTTATATGATGTTGGTTCAATAACCTATGGGCCAGTTACGTGGAAATTAACAAACAAGAGCGTGCTCATGTTTTTTGTTCATATAAAATAATATCATACCCAACATATAGAGGTTTAGTCTTTCCCCTATCGAATGATGATGTGTTGATCATACTGTGGTATGGGGTTGAGGACATATATTGTAGTGGGCCTGTAAAAGAGATGAATTAATGTAGCTCTGTTCAGTCTGTTGTGGATGACACACGCTTACTATAACCTGAGAGATCATTTGGTGTCATTAACAACTATACTATCAACATACAATACCTTTAAAAGAGAGAGGGATCTTCTTGATTAATAACTCTTGACGATGAAAATGCATAATTAAAGAGATTTAGTCAAAAAAACGGGCCAGGTATGGGTAGAAAGAAAGCGTTTTTCCACCATTTTAAGTATCCTGTACTCTAAGTGTTAAATGTGGATGCATGCTATTGCTGCTTTTTATATACTTAGCGATGATTCATTTTCAGTTATATAGCTAGAAAAAAATTGAAGAGGAAAATGGCAGGAAAAAGATTGAGATACGACCATAGCTAGAGCAGAAGGGGTAGAAAATGTATGTGTAATAGTGCTCACAGAAACAAAAGATAGTTGCCTTTAAAAAAAAATCCAAAAATTTGAAATTTATTCAGAAATAATATTTGTGTGATATTTTCAGAGGAGACAAGATCCCAAACAGACATTGTGAAATGAATATTTTGCGTTGTTTTGGTGTCAAATCAGAAGGGTCGTGAAATCGAACCGAAACACAATCAGTAGGAAGAAATTGGATTGTGTAAAAAATAACATTCTTGGTTGAAATCTTTCTCTCATTGCAGATTTTATTTCATATGCTGTAAGCCCAATCAATATTTGATGTCAATAGTCAAAGAAATAAGTAGGATAATTGCACAAATGAATAAAAAATGAATCATCTCAATGTGGAATGTAAATTATCACAATTTTGTATGTTTATTTTGTGTATTTTTGTTTTATTTTAAAGCTGTAGTGCGTATGAAATACCTTTCAACCTGTCAAAGTGTACCTTTATGTTTTCTTATTTGATTGAAGATTAGTGATATGCTCGATTATAGAGTGATTGTTCTTAAAATCGGCATTGACACAGTGTTTCTTCACAATGGGGAAAATATGTTGAACCTGACATATTGTGATGCGTTGTTAAATACAAAATATAATAAGAATACTTTCATAATTAAAATAATAAAATAAAAAGAATCATTTCATAAAATAACAGAAGAGTCAATGTTTTGATCAAGATATTTAAATAAGAATCATTGTATAAGTATCTGTATAGTTGGTTTAATCAAGAAATTACAAAAAATTATATTAAAAGGTGCAGATTTTATTTGATTCAATGAATCATGCAGGTTTCATTTAGTTATATGATAATTCAGTAAGTATCATCAACAAAAAAAGATTCACTTATTCTTTAAGTATACATGTAAAGAATAATTTTTGATTAATCAAATCATATATTGTATGAAAAATGAATATGCTACCTGTAGTTATACAACTCGGAATGGTTTACATTATAAATTCATAAATGATTATAATATTTCTTTTGTTTGACAAGAACCTTGAAAATTAATCGCCATTAAAAATTCGCTATCCACACACTTGCCAGCTTCTCTCATGCATACAATAGAAATGGCATGAGTGACCTTATGAGGACGCTCAGCCATTCATCAACTGATTGGTCAGATAGCTAGACAGGACTTGAGGTCACTGATAGGTCATGCATGTCCTGCAGCTGTCTCTAGAGGGCAGAGTAGTGGTCAGTTTGTTGGCCAGTGTTTGGATTAGATAGCCGGTGTGAGTGTGTGCAGACCCAGCATTATGCATACATCTTTGATGAGGCTGCCCAGTCCGTCCATATTATGACTAAGTGGCTATGAGAGAAGCGAACAACGATGTCCACCATACGCTAGCTATAGAGAGCTAATCGGTGGGGAAAAAATTTACACTGCAGCGTTTTCCGTTGCATTTTCCTAATGATTGAGACGGGATAATATACAACCAACACCAGTGATCATTCTGGATCAGTTATCTGACAAATTTTCTCAATGAATACGATGAAGAGTTGCAGAAAATTGTTTGGTATTGATATAACAGGACAGTCGTTAATCGTGGAAGTCACAGCAGAATTTGTTACGCCAACTAGCGTTGAAAGAAACACAGTACGATGGAGGAGCAAGGTAAACACCAAGGCGTCAAGAGTGGATGATAATTCCACTCTTTGCTACACAATTGAACTACTTGACTCTGTTTTTGTTAAACAACAAAGATATGCAGAATATATGTTTTGATTAAAAATTACCATGGACGCTACTAAAGGAAGGGAAAGGACTTCTATTTTCCTTACTTGTATGGTGAAAATTATTGGAATGTGATCTGTTTAGTAGCATAATTTCACTCAAGCGTATAAAATTATGCTTTTAATTTATTTTTTAAACGATGGAAATATGATATATTTGTTGTGGTGTTCCAGATCTTTCTGGGGATGAATAAAATTGTGCTTTTATTTAAAAATGTAATGGATGAGATGTGCGTGGGGGTGTGAGAGGTGGGTGTGTGTGAGTGTGAGAGCATCAAATCTCTCTCTCTCTCTCTATCCATCTGTCTGTCTGTGTGTCTGTCTGTCTTACTGTTTTTGTGGGATGTGTTATCTGTTTGTCTCGTGACTAACCTGTATTAGATCGAAACCATTTCAATTATTGTAGTATCATGAATCATCATCTTAATTTATTTTCACCTAAGTTGTGAGTAGAATTGTTATAATTAATTACCGGTATGTCAATTCTAATTATTACATTTATTTTTACTACCAGATTCATATTTTTGATTTATATTTGCATCATGTAGCAAGCATTCGCAGGTACAACTTTTTTATTTTTAGCATAATGATACACAGGACTTCCTGCTAGGAGCGAAAATCATGTTGTTATTTTTGACAAATCTGAAAGACTTGAATATTAGGGGGTGAGGAGGAAGCAAGCACTCATTGCATACCATGTATAGGGTTTAATTTGTTTATTTTTTCACTTGGAGATTAAGTAGTGTATTTACAATCTGAATCTCCATGATTTAGCCGCTTCTCATTCAAATTAAAATTTAATTATATAGTATGCATTGACTACATGTGACAAGCTGACTTTTCACACGTGGTGTGTCAATTTTTTATGATGAACATTCCACCCACACGCGCACCAACATACGTTTTTCTTTGCTTTCATCTCTGTGTCGCTCTCTGATGTTGGCCAAGTGTTTTTCCTTGTATAAATTTCAAGTGATTTCTTAACGGTAGGTGGTATGTGTGCACAGTAAGCAAGAGCTGTGTATGCTATACACCTGATATAGCATTAGGTTATTCACTTCGATACTAGAAAGGAGGAAAAAGTTGCATTATTCCCAAATATGTAATATTTTTTGGGTAGCAGCAATTTCAAAGTAATTTGTCAAATTAAACAGAAGATAAAATTTCAATACCTGAGTTGTTTACTGAACAGAAGCAAATTATTAATTTGTTTTCACAAATTTTGCAGCTTGAAACAGTCAATATGTTTTGTATTCTTACATGTGAAATTATCACCATGCCAAAATTGTTGTTAATCCAACCCGTATTATATTACTCGCAAAGCAATTTATCAAAATTGTCAAACCGGAAGACTTGGTCAAGTCCATCCCTGGCTTGGTTGTCATTGTTGTGCTCGCAGTCGTGTGTGACGATATCAGTTTCATGAATGGGCACGATAACCTTTAGCGTACATCGACTCCGCCGAGTCCAGCCAGTCATTCATGATTCATTTTGAATTGAGCCAACTGCCACTCTATCGGGAGGATGCGGCAGATGAGCTCTAATAGAGTTATTATCTCTGGATTTGAGTTGTTTCCTCGGCTGTCCGTTGTCAAGAAATTGGTTAGGGAGCTAGAACCAAATCGGCTGTCAACTGGACTTAAAAGGCATCTCTCTTAGAGTTTATATATCTCATATCCCCAGTGTTTTTTTGGTTTTTTTGAACCACTCAATAATAATAATGTAAGGTATAGATTGACAAATCAGCTAGACTCTGATCGAGAGTAAATATGCAAGAAATTGTTGTTTTTGGCAAGTTCATGCAGCGAGCTTCCTGGTGCATAAAAAATGTTCAGTTTATGCACAGGGCTGTTTACACTTTTCCATACATTTTACAAGTTTACACTTGTCTGTAGCATACACTGAATAGGTGCATAACAGTATTCAGTGCAACCATCCTACCCCTCGCTACTTTTCCTCCCTCAGTGTGAGATGATACTATTTCATTTACTGTCCATCTTCTTTAGCAGTGGTCAAAATGTTGTCACTAGATACCCATAGCTCTGTCGATATGCAGTGGTCATGCTCCAGGGACCCAGTCACGGTTGTATTCAATTGAGGCACACATGTCAACGATATCGCTCAGCGATGTATATTTTGCGTGTGCCACTATGCTGACTGTACCATTTCGTTAGAGCCAATTTTTTCCAATTTCTCCTAAAAATTTATGAATATACTTCAATATTTAAGCAACATTGAGGTAACGCATTATAGAAAGTTTAAAAATGAGAGTTCAGTCACCGGTATTATGTTATTTTTGGCATATTGGATGGCCAGAGTCTGCAACCGACCCTGTCGCAAGTCAGGGAAAGGAAGTAGGTATAATGCAGACAAAACTTTGATCGTACTGCATGGCGTGGCATATTGGTAAGAAAAGGACTTGGCTTACATGGGCTTAGTCGAGTTACCAGAGCACGTCTTTGGATAGGAATGACTGGATTAGTATGAGAGAGGAGAGGAGAGGAGAGAGGAAAAAAAATTAGCAAGATTTATTGGAACATAAGATAATATCAAAAAAAAAGTCTTTTTATTATTTACCCAAGAAATTTAAACTAATTCAAGTTTCAACATGTTTTGCTATATGTGCCCATAGGAATACAGATCAGTTTTAATGGTGCTAAATACACCTGCTGTAAACACTTCTAATTTGCGAAGAAGCCGCGATTTTAACCCGCATTTACCTCATTTGTTTAGCGTTAACAAACTAATGACATTATGGTGATATGTTAACAGACATTTTCGTACAGTGGGTGGTTTTAGATTACCATTATGATGGAAAATGACTTGAAAATTGTGAAGTCTATTCATTTTGGCACCAAGTGAAGGGAAAAAAAGTTGAAATGCGCGCACTCTCTTAAGCCTGCCCCTCCCCCCATGGGGTTATGTTTTACATAGTGGTACCTTGTTTTATTTTTGCACAAATATCTTAGTCCCCAGTCTGTCATTACCTGGTCCTCAAATTGATTCGGTTTTGTATGTTTCAAATGAAACCTGAATAGACCACCAATTCTATCTAGTAGCAAAGTATGAAATGAAAATCAATTAATATAACATTTTTTGGAATTATGCTAATTGGTGTCTGACTAACATAGATAACTGGTTCCATAGAATCGAGAAATTTGGTCTAAATATGGAAAAAAGGTGCCTTAAAATCACAAATGTTAATTGGTAGCAATGTAAAACCTGGCACAACGAGAGTTTTGACAAGATTGTTATTTTTTGCCTGGAAAGCATACAGAATTCACAGATGTGGTGGTAGGTTTGATGTCACGTGGTGACTTGTCATCTTGCTCACGGCAACATTACCCTGTCACTCATGCACATCTGGCTCTACACTAGCTGCCTCTCAATGGTTGTCTAGTCAGGTAGTCACTTCGTTTGTCTGTCAGTCTGTCTGTCTGTATGCCGATCTGTATGTATGTACATGTATATCAGTTGAGGTGATGGAATTTGGATACATGTGTTTTGAAGTTGGAGAATAAAGGAATTGTTTGTAGCTGATGTCATGCATCGGTTGTCTCATATAACACAAGCGACATCATTACTTTAAGTAACAACAAGTTGTTTTACACCAAAAATAATGTCACCCATGTTATATGAGATGATAGATGCACGACAGCAGCTATAAACAATACCTCTATTCTCATTCTTAAGCACTTCAAATAAAAATATTAATACCAAAGTTTGATCAACTATGTTTTTACAAGGAATTACATAGGGCTTAGAATCGATCGATCCCATTGTTGCTATGCGCCTCCGATTGGTTCAAATAGCGCGTGCACGTATCAAGTTGACGCGCACACACTGAACCGTGTTAGATCTTGTCATACCACACAGCAAAGAACCAATGAGGACTTTCTACTCATGTAGATTAAGATTATAACCCGGGGCCAGCTGGTTGCCACTCAGATCAATACTTGTAAGCATCCGCATAAACAAAATTGTAGATTATGGGTGGTTTTTAAAAGCTAAAGTAGGATCCAGGCTGATGCTTGATTTCATAAAGGTGTATTTTTTTCAGGACTATCCTGGCTATAACGGGAGTTTTTGAAATTTACCTAATCAGCGGTAGGCTATTTATCACTAATAACATCCAGGATGCTACTTTCTGACTAAAGTCAGAAACCTGACTTTTAAATTATAGTTTGTTAGGAAATCTGAATTTAACATGAGATTGGGGGAGTTAAATAAGGTCCGTGCTAAGGATGTTTTTGTTTATGTAAAATCTTCATTAACTGCCAATTTGCCAATTTTCTTTTTTAATCCTTGCCCAAGGCTAATCATTTTGAAAAGTAAATTCATGCGGATGATTACGACTTTTTTGTGCTTTCACCATGAGTTTATGTTTTGTCTGTGTCATCTATATCCGCCACGCTGCTTTTAAGTTGGGCCCATTTCGTAGACACACTTTAAGTTTATGCAAATCGCGTGTATTTTTCGTTTCAATGGCTATAACTTTTTCAAACTATGCATTAACCCCACAAAAGTATACATTTTCTGGAAGCAAATTGCCAAAGAAATACAAAAATGCACTTAAAATTAACATAGGATGTACCCCTAAATGATTATGAATTTGAGAACCTCCAAAATTCATGAAAAAAAATACTATTGGAAAAAATTGTTTTTGAAGAAATGCTGCATACCCTACAAGATTAATTATTGCAGATTTGAATTCCTCACAGTCAGAGCTTTCCAAGCATATATAACTTTCTATACCTCGGGAATGTTTACCATATTTTGCGCGGGGCTAGAAAAATGACCCAACAGATTTCATTTTTTTAACAGAAAATTTTACCTTGCCATGTTCTTACTGTAACTCTCCCTTGAGGACACCAGACATGTATTAAATGGTCTAATTCAATTTGATAAGGCATCCAGAAGCAGCAAACCTACTAAAATAGGTATTAATTCCTCGTAATAAACTGCATTATCTCGTTGTATACAAATGCGTTGATTTCAGTGAAAATTCTCCATTTTTTGTACAAATTTGCTTTACAGAAGAGTTATACTAACTATACAAAACAATTCAAATAATTGCTAAAAACAAAATTTACATTTTTTGTACTGAAACGGGGGTTGTTATTTTTCTCGGTCTGCTTTTTGCTTTGTTGAAGACTGATACCACAATATTTTAAAACACACTTCTGTGGTACTATGGCCTCCTCTCTTCCTTAGCAAACCTTCCTTTTTCCTTTAACATAACAACCTTTGTACCTGAGTGCTATACATATTTTGATTATGACCATAATCTGACTGCATATTGTTTTCAAGAGGAACCACGCCATCTGATATGACATGAAGCAAGAAATAGGAATATAGCATCAGATGATGGTTGAATTGCAGTGACAGCTACATGTAGGTCCTTAACAATCAAACTGGTATAACCTGTGTCACATTTGATCTGCAGAGTCCTCTGACACCCTCTCATCCATATCACTTGCATTCACTCCATCGCGACAAATAGGCCTGGTTTCTCTTGGTTTTTTTTATTTGCTCAAGTCATAACCAAGTTTGTCAGTAATATATATGCAAATGCTTTTTAATTGGCTTGATTATGCTAAATATACATATGTATGAGGTTCAGTTTCAGAATCTATGAATCAATTTGAGGCCTTGACTGCAAAACCATGACCGTCCTGATCAAAGTACTTGACGTACAGTCATAGTTCTACCAATGCAACGTAGGACTGTAATTTTAAAATAATTCTTTAATTAAGGTAATTAACACTCATTAACAAACATCCAAATGATCAAAATCTGATTAGTTTTAGTAATTAGCCACAGTTTATGTACTCAAATGCAATAAATCCTAATATGAACATGATTTAACTTAGTTACACAACAGATGCCAATTTTGCTGCGCCAGATCCTCCTGCGCCAGATCCTCCTCCACCCTGGAGCTTTGTTAATTAACAAGTAATTAACAGAACATAATAAATTTTTTACATGTGTTATCACTTCTATCCTCTTGCCCTGCATGAGTGCTTTAATTTAATACCAAATTTAGCTGTATATCTTGCATAATTTTAGAGAAAATTAAATAGATGATGTCATTTGTGCTGCGCAGATGTCACAACTCCACCTATATATGGGCCCAGTTCAAAACGTATGGCCATCCCTGTCTGAGTGAGTCTGCCTATTTTTCTCTCTCCGTCTTTCAGACAGACGTGTCTATCTGTTTAACTGTGTATTTACAATATCAGAGTCTAATACACCCTTCCCAGATTGTAACATGTTTAGTACGAATAAACTTGAAATAAAACTTTCATAAAACTTGTGTGTGGTTCTACTTTAATTTCAAACACAGCATACATAGTTTTCCTTGCAGCAACTGTGAAAATAACTTAATCTAAAAATAGGCGATATACACACATGTACGTAGCTTGTATATTTGCAGTGCGATTTTTTTCACGGCGCATTAAAACCTGTTTGAACGTGTTTCATGGTTAAGAAACATAGGAAGGGGAAATTCTTGACTAAATAAGAATTATGATTGAATTTTCCTGTAGCTTTGCATCATGTTGTACAAATTCCACATGAATAATAGTCGACTTTCCATTTTGAAAGATAAAATTTGGTAATTCATAATAATATAAAACGAATGTTTTGAAAGATATTGCATAAATGATCTTGTCATTAAAGCTGATGAAGCACGGTTTAAATGTTGTAGACACTATTCAACATTGTGTCCTCGCGACATACTACAACATGGAATAAATTAAAGCATCCATTTGAATTTTTAATAATATTTTCCGTTATGACATGAATACAAATTTTCCACCCCAAAATTGTTACCACATGTATCATATGAAAGATGTTAGTGGTAATATACACGGAGATGATCATATATATTGGAAAAAGATAAAACTTGGCCAATTTTGGTTTTTTATTAGATTTTTATGATATAGAAAAAGTTGGGTTTGGGACTATATCCAAGATAGCATGTCATCCAACTCAGTACTCGAGTTTACGCATACAGGAACCACACTACTAATAATATATACTCATTGTGACTGAAGCACTTAGCTTCTAATAAAGTGCCAGTTACGAGTTTATACTTGCCCCATCCAGCTACCAGCTATGGGAAAAGTCTCAAGCTTGCTTGCAAGCAAGCGCTCAACGAAGAACGGCATTATCATGGAAAAAAAGTGAATTTGGATCAAAATATGTGTGCGTGCTCTTTCGGCAACTCTTGCCTCGTGGTGTATTATCATAATATCAGCATTTTTCAAGATTTTTACCCTTTTCCTCAAGATTTCGTTTTACAAAAAACAAATTGAAGAAAACATTTCATGCTAAAAGATCAAAGTCATGGACGAGGGACTCTGAGAGATATCAATTTATACTAGTGATCTTCTGCAGCAGGGAGGGGCCAAAGCACTTTTTGGGCAGGGAACATTGACCCTAGTTCAAAGGAAATTTCCAGCATTTTCCAGTTTATCCTAGCAGAAAAGCTTTATTTTGTTTTAAATGAGGCGAAGTACCGGATGAAAAATATAGTCCAAAACTAAAGAAATTTGGAAAAGTTTAGAAATATATCTTTTAATTGCATATAGATGTATAGAATTTTGTCATCAGGAAATAAGAAAATTTGACTTAAAATGATTATCTGTAGGCCTAATCAATTGATTTTCCGATTTGAAACGTGATTTAAAAAGTGAAAAGATGATTGGCAGTTAAGTGATAATTACGCTTTCAGTCATATTGTTAATTAAAATTACTTAGAATAATCAAGATTGTAGAATTCCTTACTATAACGTTATCAAAAAATAAAATCAGTCGATAGATTAATAATGAAAAAAGCTGAATCCATTCAACCCATGAAAGCACTTTTATAAAATTAAACAGCCCTGCACACTTCCACTAAATCGTTTTGTAAAAGAAAAAGGGAAAAAATACGCTTCCACAGCCGTGCGTCATTACACAGCGAGTTAATTTCTTTTTCAATCTAGGAATAGATTAGAGGTTTTAATATACAAAGAATTGGTTCTCCAGAGAATACATGACAAAGCAAACGCGTCAAAATTTTAGAATTGTATCTAGGAGCGCACTACTACTATTACTAGGGAACAGCTCCCCCCCCCCTTCCAAAAAAATCTTTTCCATACGCAGCAGGCGGCGTGTGCAGCACACAGGTACGTACTGGCAAGTGAGGCAAGATTTCATGTTGTAACATGCAAAAACCCAATGTTTTCAAGGTTGGTAAAAAGAAATGATTGCAAGGAGTGGCAAAGTCCCCAAGATTTGCTGGCAGATTCCATATTCTTTATTGTACCAAGACTCTTGTAATGTTAGAATGAAAGCCAACACTACGCCACTCATTTTAATGTGATTCGAGGGCTTTGACCTGTCACTATGAGTTTCCTGTTGATACCCCAACATTTTTATTTTTACACATTGTCGGGATGGCTATGTTGCTGTGTATGTTTCTATGTTTTGTTTGTTTGTTCCAAATCCCCTCGCCAACTTTCCACTCTATGTGAAAATATAAATCAAACATAAATTCTAACTCTGTTAGGCTATGAGTTGTTTGTATGTATTAAGCATTTCCTTTATATAAGGAAAAGAAATGTTGTAGTCAATAATTACATTATTCTGTGTACAAAATATTATACTAGTCAAAATCTGAAGACGCCCTGTGACACTCCAGTCTTGAAAGCGAGCATTGGTCATAAAGGTGGGTCTGTACTTGCACTCAAACATGGCCAATGGGTCAATTACATGTAATCTAACCAGGAGGCTTTGAAGATTTGGACAAATGTTTTGAGTAGATCTTGGTATGGATCTCCCACTCAAATGTAAAGTGCCTTGTCAGATTTGCCTGTAGACTAAAAGACTCCCTCTGTTGATAAGGGAAGAAGTCTTTCCAACCAAGTTTTGTGTCTACTGCCCCCTTTTGACACCATTATGAAGTGCAGAAGCTGTTTGAAATATGCTGTTGCATTCAGATCATGATGGCTTTTGTCAGAGTTTGAAACCAAGCATGTTTTGTCAAGTTTGATAAATTATATGTGAATCGACAGAAGCGATAATCATGAAATTTGATCCATCTTCCATCTTTATCAGTGAACCCTTCTTTGCAACGTGTGTCTGTGAAACATTGACATACTTCAAATTATGATTGATTGGTTAATTTTAGCATCATGTATTTGAGATTTACCTGTACGTAATAACGCCTAAATCCCCCACTCAATTCCACAGTCAAACCTGATCAATGTGATTGTTACCCAAATTCCTCCGTTTTCTCATGTTGATTTTCCAACAGACAGAGCATTAGTTAAAAATTGTAGACGCCTTTTTTTTTGTGTCATGTCATTACTTTACAGAATCAGGTGGGTGAAAATGCACAACAGAAATACACGTACACATTTCTTTTTTCTTTTTTGTTTTCATTTTGTTTATCATCACACATCTGACTGTGCACAATATCTAGATGTGAGTTTCTCTGATAGTAGCTAGTTAATATTTTATTGTTGCTGATGGCACATGGTGACAAACCGGTATCGTTGATGATGAAGCAAGATTGGTTTCTTGACACTGTTAAAATTTGTGCCCACCTCTTTTTGATCCAGCATTTTGATTTGATTCTTGAGAAAACATATGGACATCTCTTCAATCTCTGTATACATTGTGCGTATTTGTTGTGTTATTGTACAATAGAAACGGTTTTGCTGAATGTTAAACAAGCTGTGATTGTGTTAAAATTCATTTTTCCCCCCTTCACTTTATTCCACCAGACTGCCACAGTATCAATCCCATCATCAAGTGGGTGACTTGAGAATGTGTCAAGATTTAATAGCTGCTTCCTAAATTATTTAAAAGATACAACGAAGACTACATTACAATAGGATTTAGCATCTTTCACTGGGGGCATCTAAGTGTGAATTCTCTAGTCTTCTGACGGGAGAGGGGGCACTTTCACTAACTGTATTATATGTGAATGTGGGAAGCAGGGTACCTGGTTGCCATCCATTAAACATTTTGAACCCTATCGCAATACGGAAACAATTTTGAAGTTGTACTTCATTCTTTCAACAATTTAACAACCCCTAACCTTTCTGTTTAGATACATGTTTTTAGGGGAAGGGGGTGTCAGCTGAAAAAATTCAGGCTAGTTACGACAAATTCTACCCAAAGTAGTCCTTGTCTGTGCCTTTTGCCATTGCCAAAATATATTTTTTCAATGTGACCATTTTGTAAAATCAGGGAAAATCAGTCTTGGTCTTTGAGTTTTTAAGCCATTGGGGTGGTCGGAAAATCCTGATTTATTTATTTTTAAAGTAGGTAATAGTTTTACTTTGTTACATGAAACCAAGTGAAAATGTTTGATAGATTTAATATGCTCTTTTGTAATCCAAATATTCCCTATATCCCATAACTGATTTCATATGAACATCAATGATGACTTCAGGCAGCTATATCAGTCTTGACCATTCTACATTCACCACACAACACAGATCACACCACTAGATAAGCAACTTGACAAATTGCACCATCTCTCTTTGAATGTTAACACTTCCTCGCTACTTGTCATTCCAGACGCACACCATATGATGCAGATGGCACAGGTTGCACAGGCACCGAGGAGAGGACGCAAACCACTGAATGAGAAAAAGAAGAGGCGCAAGAGGAATCGTCCAGGCTCTCATATTAAGAGAGCAAAGACAGCTTATTTTTTCTTCTTGGATGATTTTAGGAAAAGCTACTGCAAAGATGGCGACCAGATTCCCAAGGTAAAGTACCGGGTGAGTCTGAAAAATACTTTTTTTGAGAACTAAAATTGGTACGCGCAGGGAAACTTGAACTAAATTAACTCATTAATCAGCTTTCACATATCTGGTGAATTTTTGAAAATTAACGTTTCCATTCCAGTACTACACTCTGTTTCACCTACAGTTTGGTTGTGACATCAGTGCATTTACGCATTTGCTCCGAAAGCATACAGCAAAAACGCTCTTTCATCCGCAAGCGTGCAAACAAACCGCCTTTGAACAGGAGTGTATATGTTCTGCAGGATTCGATTAGCATGCAAAATACGCACCTACATGTATGTCACTACCAAACTCGAGGTGATTCACAGTATATCTGGATTTTACCCCAAAAAAGACAAGTTTCGATCTATTCCACAGACTCCGTTTCTGCTTCACAAATCAGCAGTATGCAGTGTCAAATCGCGAACCACAATGTCCAAAATGTGACTTTTCACTAGTGATGATATTAATTTGCTGCATTACTGGGCAATCTAGGCTGAAGTAGTCCCAATTGCTATGAGACAATAGAAGCTAGCATTGATAAATATTTGATTGTGCATTTTTTGAATTATTTACAAAAGAGAAAACGTGTAAATTTATAGAGCCATTGACTTGTGGCGAAGCAGTGACATGGCGAAGCATTGCTTTCCACATGAGCCTTGTAAGTGGGATGAATCGGGACAGTCAGGGTTTTTTACCCTACTCTTTTCGAAACTTATTGCGATATATATGTATAGGTAGGACTCTAAATACACGGAACCGAGTGACGGCTAAACATCCCCTTTGAAGGACAGTACTCCCATGATTCATTTATTCAATTCTAAATGAACATGGGGCGAGCAGAGTCTGAATTTTAATCTGCAGATGTTGCCAATTAATTTCCCAATTCAATACCCCTGCAAGTTGCCACCGCCAGGAATTGAATTGCAACAGGAATTGAATGGCAAGTACCCTAACCATTTGGCCATGCTCTCCCTTTGAGTGGTTGGATGCTGAATCCGTGGAATAAATTTAAGGTTGCATGTTATGGTTAGTTCAGGAATGCAAATATAAATTTTTAGCAAATTCAAAAAGTGTGTGAAAGCTGATTAGCCAGTTCATTTGGTAAAGTTTCCCTGTGCATGCTATTTTAGGTCTTGAAAAAACCCCATATTTTTCGAGAGTACAGTTCGTTCAGACTCGCCCTGTATTTATACAAAGTCAGTGGTAGAAACAAAAAAGAAATGTCTAATGATCAGATAATATGTTGAATTATTTCATCTGCGTCAATGCATTTCATTATTTGCACAACACACCAAATCACTCATACTTGCTATTTATCACTCAAACTGTTGTCTGTTATTCTTAAATTTGGCTTTTCATTTCGATAATATTTTAAGGATTGTTTTTAATCACAATGGGAAATGGTACTGACAAACTGGTGCTAATTTGGAATTTGGTTATAATTCATTTGCACTAGCTGAAGCATACAATCTTCTATCAAAATGATTGATACCTTCCAACAGTTTTCAACATGTATTGCCAAGATCACCTCGCCCAACTGTGGATCCATTTGAAAGGACTCGGATTTTAGTTGTAATATTTGTCATCACGTAAAGCTACAGATCACGGCTTATGACCTACTGTTGCATTTGGATGATAGTAGTTTCATCCATAACCACTGGAAACTAAAGCGGTATCAGTCATTGTGATAGCAGGTTGTAACGACTCTTACCTGTGAACTCGCTTAGAGGGTTAGTGTTGTTAGCTACCATTCATTGCCTGCAGCTCCCTGCCTGACCATTTACACTACCCAAATGAAGCGAGGTCTGTGTGCGCAACTACTCATTTAACTGGATAGGTCTTGCTTAGGTGATGAAAAGATCAATGTTGATGCTGTTATGATGAGGAACAGGTGCTTGGTAATTTACTTTAAGGAAATAAAATTGTTTTGGTCCGTTCTCAAAATGCTGCAATATTATGTTCGGAAATCAGTGGTTTGCACAGAGCACACCCCTGGCGATTGGTATTGTCATTGCCTTATTTATCCAGGTAGATTATATATACTTCCTTATATCAAGGACACCAATTCCTGTAAACGTGTTGTTGCCCCTAGTGATAAATTATATGCTGGCAACATTAAAATTATGTGCTACCACTACCATATTAGAATGAATTGGCTATATTGCGCCCATGTGCTCAGATCTTTTTATTACCAAAATCTGCTCTATGCTTTTATGGACTTTTGAGGCAACCCACAAAAATCTGAATAACATCACAGCAAAATTACTGGCCGGATGCATAAGTTTATTTTTCAATGTTTATTATTCACTGGCTGCTCTGCAGAAACATTAACAATTTGTTTGAACTTGACATTGCAATGATATTGGGCTTTCATACACTCTTAGATAGCTGGACCTAATCGGAGGTAAATGTTAGAAAAATGCAAACCATGCATTGATTGTGTATAATGCATGAGCGCGTACTATGCACAGTGCTTTCGGGCGCTTTCATTTGTTTTGCAGGTTAATGCATTTTTATTTTCTTGTATTTTTCAACCTTTTTAGTGACAATTTTGTTATAAAAAAACCAAAAAATTATGGATTTTTCTTCCTTGTGTTTGAAATACATGTCGGTTAATAAATGTGTATCACTTGTTGCTGGAGAAATTGTACAAAACAATGCACTTGTACTGAGATGTTGGTGCATCTAATGTGCTCCCCCTGCAGGGCTCGTGCATTAGAAGCATCATCAATGTGTCAGTATGCATGCATTATTTTGTACAATTTCACTCCCAACAAGTGATACGCATTTATTAACCTATAGTCGTTTCAGAGTAACTAACTGACCATGTTAAATTGCATTGCACAAGCATAATGGTGTTGCTATAAAGTATAATGCAGCAACAGTACTAATGTGAGAGAAGGACAAAGTGAAAGTTATTATACTCAATAAATTGATACATTTTCAGATGTCAGGACTGAAATTAGTTACTCTTCAGGACACTAATAATATATTCTTCTGAAATATTAATACTTTGTATATTAACTTTTTAGTACTATTTATACTCCTGTTTTGATCCTTTGTGTATAGGCTAGTGAAATAACCAAGGCATGCGGCAAACAATGGGGTATTATGACAGAATTAGACAAGAAACCATACGCAGATAAGGCAGCAGAGGATAGGAAGAGATATGAGTCGGAGGTAAGAAAACGCACCACTCCGCGCTATTGGATGAATTTCTAACTTACAATCAAGGCCACAATTTTTTAAGACCAAATTGAATTGGATCCACAAATTGGTCAGAGAGTTGTCTTTGACTGTATTGCTCTATTAAACCACTCAGCTGCCACATGATATACTTTCAATCAGAGAATATATTTCTAAATTTTATCATTTACAAGCCACGCATACTATCAGAAACACTGAAGCTCCAGAGCTCTGTAGAAAAATTGTGATCCAAACAGATTGTACAAAAGCTACTTTGTATGCCCCCCTAAACAAATGTGTGTATGTAGTGACCATCATTCCAGTGCTTCTTTATTTTGCAAAATCTAAGAGCGGATCCAAAGAGAAATCCATACATGTAGATTACAACAGTAAATCTGCAATGTTTACATCATATGAGAGCAGTCGTTAGAGCTCCTCTGTCAGTCAGTTATTTTGTGGTGAACCTAAATTGGTGGTGTGGTTGGCAATTATACCTGGTAATGCAAGGTATCATTTAATATCATCGAGCGATAAACATTAAATTCTATACCATTTTCACCCTGACATGACAGTGACGTCAGTTCGCATTTCATCAGGCGCAGCTTCAAGTAGCTAGCATATATGCTCAAAGGTCTGGCGTATGCAAGCTTGCCCTTAAAGATGCGCACATCAGGGTGAAAAATATTCTATCAACCATTTGAGGTTTTTTTGTGGGTGATGCAGAATTTTAAATATTCTTATTTGTGTGTAGTGTGACAGTTACTGGATATTTGTGATGCGATCAAGCTAAATGAGTCTGATGTCGATCAAAATCATAATTCAGTTTTCAATTTTATTACGTGAGCCATTCCAGAGCTTTATTTTGCTAAAATCCCCATCATAATTGGACTTGTGGTTCCAGAAATATGGTCATTTTAGTGTTGCTCAGAACAATAAAATACAAAGGAAGTTGAATACTATTGTTGCCTATATCTCAAAATCAATATTCCCGACATCTGACTCATTTTGCATGATCGCATCACATTTGTCATCCTAGTACATTACACAAAACACGATTACTTGCCTATATTACAAGACGCTTTGAACACCAGAATACATGTTTGGAGAACAACTTGATGTAATATAAAAGCCAAAAAACACATAGTGATACTGAGTGTTCAGCAGAAAAATGCTGGTTAAAATCACAAACTGTAAGATTTGCTTGCAGGTTCTAAATAGGTATGTTAATTCCAAGTCAATATGGTCCAAGCTCTTACATTTACTGAACTGACCCAGGTGTAATCTAATGCCCGATTACCCGATGTGCTTATGAATATGAAATAAACAATCGCTAACTTGCGCATAGGGAAAAACACAATGTTAGATGCCAAAAAAACACATTTTCTATTATTTATGGAAAACATGACCATCATCACTGTTCTATCAAAACCCTCGCATGTGATTTTCAACCACCACCTCAAAACCACCCCATCCCTTTATCTGGTGATTATTAAAATGGTCACAATCAAGGTTTTGATTGTACAGCGTCCAATGTGACCAACCATTCGTCAATCGCCAGAATAAGATAAGGCAATTTTTCACAGGGTAATCAAAATCACATTGAAAAGGTTTTGATAGAACAGTGATGTCATGTTGTTTAGTGTGTACATTACACTAGATAAATATACATAGTTCAATTTTTAAGTGATGCACAACTAAGGGGAATTGTTATTTATTTTCTTAGAAATATAAATCATGTTATTGGACAGAAAAGCAAATGTATACTCGGTTAAATGATATAATGCCAAATTCTCTGAAAGAACAGTCCCTGGTGATGTGCAAATGCTACCAGCGATTCAGTTGTGCCAAGAAATACCAGGGCAAGTTGAAATCGCAACTTGACATTGGTCATGCTAGTCAAATATATTGGCTGTCCATGTTTCTAATAAATGGAGCGAAAAAAACCCATGAAAAATGCTATTCTGGTAGTGACTGCTTAATATGATATGATTAATACAACCACAATATTAGAAGGGTAACAATTTTATTTGATTAACACTAACCCTATTATTTTGTTCATCATTTACTACTAGATTTCAGTCTACAGGAAAGTGAGGGACCCAGACAAGCCCAAGAAACCCCCAACAGCATACTTCTACTTTCTGACGGATTTCCGTGCACAGATGGCCGGCCAGAAGATCGAGAAGGGGCGTAGATTGACAGAGATCTGCGGTGAGGAGTGGAACAAGCTGACTGAGGAACAGAAGAAGCCATATCTTGATAGAGTGGCAATAGAGTACAAGAAATACCAGGAGAGAATGGAAGAATACAGAAGAAAGGTTGGTTCACTTGAATCATGGGTCCCAAAGAAGATATTCAGGGTATCCCATAATGCACTGCTGTGAGACCTTTACACCAGCTGAGCCAATAGTAATATTTGTTGAAATCTACACTGAATGAAGACCCATTGCATTGTTATTAATGAAGCTATTCAAGTATTCATTTGTATTTGAGTGGGAACATTATCTATGCATTACTTATGTTCACAACCTAAGGGCTCAGCTATTTTAGACAAAATGGGGTCATGGAACCAGCAACTCATACTACTTGAATGCAGTAAACTCAATTCCCTGAGGTGTTTGATCTGACTGATAAAGGTCATACAATGATATATTCCTCCCCTGGATGTATTTTGAGATGCTATGAAAATCTTCTTAGGTACAGATATGGTAATGGTATACAGTAATACAGCATATTATGTAATTGCCAGCCACAAGGTCTGTGATGTAATCAATGCCTATGAATATTGATTTTGAGATATGTCCAAAACATGTGTGCTGTTTCTTAAAACATCCAAAAGGGGTGGGGTGAAATTGAACAATCTCCAGCAACCAACTTCCAGAATGACTACCTGGAATTTCATGTTTAAAAGCTGAAAATGGCTTGAATGGATCAGTCTAAGTCTGAAACGGGTCTAAGCCTGAAACGGGTCTAAGCTAAAAGGAAGATAAGTGAACTATTAAAATAATTTAAATGCATTTTACCTTTGGTCACTGGCCATTTGTAAAAAGTTGATAAGAAGTGGCTGTTGAGGGCACTGTAACTCACATTTTTAATACTCTTTTTGGCACAGTATGTTGGTAGAGAATTCAGGTACACCATTTTATATTTCATTAATCAAGATTCAGTTTTCACAAATTAAGTGTCCTATGCCTGGATGTTTAAAGAGACAAACGTGTTGAGTTTGATTCTGGTAAATTGATATTCTGTGTAGAATTTAAACATTTGGTCACGATCATCTTCAACTGTAAACAAGGTGTTACCCCCAATTATTGTAATTTTCAGCACCAGTTCAATCTCAAAATCACTGACAGGGTAGCACCCATAGGTGAAAAAATATACAGACCATTCACCAACAGGCAATGCTTCATATGCTGCGAATTCATGCATACTCCTGAGGGCTGATCAATCGAACGGATGGGTCTAACAAATCACGCACACATAGTGTGTGGCTATCATGGAACTGCATTAGGGTTTATTATCAGCTCTATGGTGCCTTTGTACCTTTACGCAAAAGATGTCAAGATTGTAAAAATACACTGTAACAGGCACAGAATGGGCATAGTGTTTTCGGGCGTGTGCTTCATGGAACGATTGACCCTCAATAACAGATAATGCTGGACTTTCTTTGTTGATGATTAGTCTGTATCTCTTTACTCTATGGTAGCACCATTTTTACCGATTCTTTTTTTTTTTTTTTTGGTGCACGGCAGCCTCCCAGACAGGGTTGGGCTCGCCAGGGTAGTACCGTTACATGTCCGTGTTCAAGAGTTGATGTCACATAGAGAAAATATCAGGGTTATTTTAATTACAAGCCTAATGTATTCATGCCAAAATTGTAACCCTGTTTTTGTATGACGTATATAAGTTGATAACCAATACCCTCACCATTGTTGTTCCTTTACTTTTGTTTTAATTACAGAAGGGAATGGCGCAGCCTCCACAAACCCAAATGAGAGCCCAACAAAGGGCCCAACCAATTCCACAAGAAATGCCAACACAAATACCAACACAAATACCATCACAAATACCATCACAAATACCAATGAGTTACAATGGCAAGTCAAGCATCGCGATGCCAGTTCCACATGATGAAGAGGAAGACGAAGACGAAATAGACGATGAAGAAGAGGACGAAGAGGATGATGTGTAGATATACAAAAACAAACAGAAGAGACTGATAAGCTTCCAAGAAGCCCAGCGATAAACAAAGCGAAAAAAGTGTAAAAAAATTAAAAAGTGAAAAAATGCAAAAACACCAAAAACAAGACATGCCATCTCGTAGTCGTGAAACATGCTAGTAAGTAGGTAGTCTGGAATGAAAAAATACTGCTCTGGTAAATGCCTCTCTCCCTAATGTAAAAACACTTTGAAAGTTATCCTGTTGCCAGGAAACTATACAATATAAAGACTTAGTGTTTCTAGATTATTAAATGTCTCATGGAGTCATGGGAGAGAAACTCTTACTCAGACTAGTGTGTAAGCAACCTGTTGCTTTACGTACATACATACGTATGAGAGAGTGTGTGAAAGGGTATATCTGCGGTACGTAGTCTCCAGATATAATTGATGACGTTGAAATATATAAAAGAAATATAAATAATAATGCACCAGTGAAGTGTGAACTCTTGGGAAAAATAGAATTCAAACATTTTGTTACTCTATTCACTTTCACAAGGCCTAGATTTCGTCTTGGTTTGCGAGAATCAAAATCCATCATAGTCACTGCACTTACTGTATGATACAATGAGAAGTTGATTCTCGCAACTGAATCTTACGAGAATCATTACGAGAATCGATTCGGTGATTCTCGTCGAAATCTAGGCCCTGTTTCAAGTGATGTTTTTTTTTTTTTTAATTCTATTTTTTGTTGTAGTAAGAGCAAACAATATGTTTGCCTTCTTTTTGAATTCTTATAACCACTTGAATTGAGGAGGGTCATATAGATGAGTTTGGGGGAACAGACTGATGAGAGAGGATATGGTATGTAATCAAAATTATTTCTGCTTCAGACTTAGATATTGTTTTAGGATAAAAAGCTATTGAACAATAGGCTGTCCGAAATGGAGGTCAGACCTATTCCAAAATTCTGTCGACCTAAAACAGTGAGACAAGCAATTATTCATTCATGTTATCTTTCATTCCATTAAGATTTCATAGCTTAATATACTTCAACTCTAAATGATACTTCTTAGAAATGGAATTGGTAAGGACGGTTTTGACCAGTGTATCCCCATGATGGTATTTGTTTACTACGGGCTTCTAATTCGTATGTGTATATATTGACACAAGAGTGAACACCTTGTTGATAAGAAACCTTTGAAGTGGTGTATAAACTTTTTTTTTTTCCAGGAGTGCACAGGGATGGTTGCATGTGATATACATATCTCTCTAAACCCGCCGATGACACATGCATTTCATCCGACTAGCGCATTGGATTAATGCAAGAAAAAAAAACCAAAATATCGCAAAGATAACAAATGATAAGATGTGTGATATTTGCAGTCAAAACTTATGGTGTGTAATTTTTCAGTAGCTATCATGTGTTTCAAGTGTATAGTTTCTTCCACGTTGGACATTTAAAAGAAATGGCTCAAATTTAGTTGTCTAATTTTTTCCTGTATTCTGAATAAAAAGGGAAATATTGAATGTGCTATTACTTGGCAGCTGTATATTTTGACCTAAAGTAAATTTAGATGTTATTATTGTCATCTTTTTTGTGATATAAAATGTTGAGCATTTGATAAACGCACAAAACCAAAGAAATGATTACTGGTGATGGTGGTATGGGGGGCTATGAATGCAAATACCACAAAAAAGATGACAATGATGAGATCAAATCCGTGCTGCTGCTTCTAATTTACCTTTAAACTTATGCACATGGCTTGCCAAATGTATATCACATGCCGCTTAAATGCACACCTTATGTACAAAAAATGTGCTGTGTTGGATCGATCTACTGCTACTCGGATCTTAATTTCACACAGAAATCAACTCAGTGGTTTTCATATACCTTTATTGCTCATGCCAGGTTTGCATGCGTGCCATTTTTTAGTGCTTTGTATCTAAGAAGAAGAAAAAAATACTTGTATTCCGTGTCTCGAGGTAGTGTTACCGAGATAAAGATGTTGTCAGTGTAATTATTATTATTATTATTCCTATTATTATTATGATTGTAGAATTGTAAGTTGCCTATTCTTCCAGAAGATTTTGTAGCAGTATTCAAACATTGGTTCTGACTTTGTCAGTGTACAAAGAGAAACCTGCAATTAAAAAAAGCAAAACCCAAATCCATGTCCCCATCTTATTTGGGGCAAAAGTAACAGAAAACCAGTCACATAAATATGATTTATCCTAAGTTTTCTGAGAAAAGAACAAGAATTATTTGTCCTATTTAATAATGTTGTGAATAGATATGAATATTTTTTGTTTTCGACTTGAGTCGGCAAAAACGTTGCCGGCTCAAGTTTTGTGGTTAACTGTAGTTTGTTCCTTCTCTGTCGATGTGCACAATTGCCATTTTCTATTCACCAAGTCTTCAACTCTAGCTCATGAAGTAACTTTGCCACGTGCAGTATTGATTATGAAGTAACTTCACCCTTTGCAATCCAACGCAATTCAGCTCATTCATATTTGCAACTCAGCAATGTATTTTTTTAACGATGCATCAAGTTTTGAATCGGAAAAAGGAAGTGCACATCACAGAGAGGGCGCTTTTTCTTAATAGCTTTAAAGACTTTATTTTTTAAAGTGACGGTGCTTGAGAACTTGTTGTGTGCAGCATTTCTGTATATTTTTAGTTAGTTGTAAGATTTGTAGTTTTTTTAGCGCTTCTCATATTAACAAAGTACCTGTCAGAGATCTATATGTATTCTTAATTTTAAAATTGGTGATACAATGTTTGTCATCAGCTTAGGAATATTCATAAATATGACAGAAGAAGTTTGATCAAAATATCACAATTGTGTTAGATTTAATTACATATGTATTATATATGTATGTAAAGTCTGCTTATAATAGTTTTATTTGGCTCCCTTTGCCACCCACCTTTATTTCAAAACACCATGTCTTGTGCCTAGGTATTTTATGTTGACTCCTATTGTAGTATTGAAGTGGTTTTGATGTGTGACTCTACATTGTACCTCACTCACTCGTTCACTCATTCACTGTGTTATGTATATTCTTAACATGTATATTTGTATAATATCACATGTTCAGGAATTTATGTGCTGCGAGTCGCACGCAAGGCTCACAGCAAGATGTACATTGTAAAGGCATCCCCATTTTCATGTTTGAAAAGAATTGACATCTTCCTCAGGTGATTGTATAATTGGGGTTTCTTTGTTCTTAGAAGACTTTTTATTAATTCCAATATCGGTTTGGGGTTTGTTTTTTTATCTACGCACTTGTATTATGTACAACTGAGATATATGCTCTCTCTTGAACGCCAAACTATAAAAATCACCAAATCAAAAGAAAACAAAAAATATCTTTTTATCTCTTTGTAAATTATGATAAGACTCACTTCTATAAAAAGTGGATTTTCCATATTTTCATGATGGATTAAATGGGAGATGCCTATAACACACCAATACCACAAACATGTATGAACGTCACAAAAAAGCTTCAGACGCAAGTTGTAATTGAAGAATTATCTGATAGTAAGAAAGCTAGGAGCCCAAGAAGTCTCCTAATTCCAATTTAAATGTGTTACTTTCACTCTTGATATGATAAAATGAACAACCTTAAAGTGGATCCATTTTAGAGGATTCTGTTTAAATTCTTTTTACTTAAAAATTGTTTTTACTTACATCAATTGCATCTTTGCATAAGTGATTTTTATGTGTACAAAAGAAAATTACTCATATTTATGCAAAGATGCAAATAATGTTGTTTAAGAGATGATCAACTGTCAGTTTGCGCCATAATATAATCCCATTTTAATGGATCCAAAATTAGGTGAACAGGGTAATGTAAAGCACCCTACTCAAAACATGTGCCAAATACTATCAGATATTCTTGTTTTTTGCTCGAGTTTTATTTACTTTTTTTAAACAGTAATGATTAATCCTTCCATGTTCAGCAGCATGAAAAGAATTCCCCTATGGCCTGTATTTTGATATATTCGCAAAAAAATTTGAATGTGATGCTAAAAAATAGTGTTAAAAGAAAATTCCAATGCATTGAATTTAAACAATTTACATGTGTAAATATTGGAACCATTTTACTTTATCAGCAAGAGTTATTTTTATATGGATAATTATGTGGTTTGAATTTTAAATATTTAAAGAGAAGAAAAGATTTTATCTTTTGTGTTGAGTCCTTATATGATCGTTTTTTGGCTATTCAATGTTGAACTTCAATGAGTATTCAATTGAAGACCAAAGTTTTATCCTTCCAAGCCCTTGGTGCCTATAGACTTCTTGTCAATATAACTGTGATGACTTCAACCTGATTTGAAGATCTACAGCGGAAAATAAGTCACGAATAATCCAATTGCCATTTATATGAAAATCTTAGTGGAAATACCCTTTGAAATAAATGGCTGAAGTATTTTTAGTAAGTTATTATGACAGGTTTCAGATATTAATATTTCTTATTGCATCATTTGTATTGTATGCAAATTTGCTGGGCATAAATTATTCATGCATATTACTTAAAAGCAAGTTAATACTAGAAGATGGTTCATAGATAATTGTGTACTTCATGTTGTAGATTGCAAATTCTTCATTGTATAAATATAGAAATGTTAGGTTTAATGAACTTTTTGAATGTATTGTGCGCTAACATCTACGAGAAAATAATGATTAATATTTCATGATATGTCGAAAAAGTCATAATATTATAACTTCATATCATCAGCTTTTGAAAAAGTGGTAGTTTTGAAACATGTCATTCGAAGAATTATTGCCAGTCAACTTTGGTATCAAATTTAGAACAATAGCACTTTTCAATGACTTCTTAAATGTTGATTGATTCAGAAATCAAAAATCTGCATAAGCTTTAATGGGCATTGTATATTAAGCTCAAGTAAAAAAAAATGCTGCGAAAAAGAAATTAAAACCTGCACTGGAGTAGTTAACCTGTACCCTCTGCTGATCAGTGGAAATTACTGGAAAAAAATATATGCTTAAGTGGAAATAATAAAAAAAAAAATTGTGGTTCTTAAGAAAGCTTCTGCATGCAACCTTCCAGATGTATAATTAGGTTGATAGCCTACAAGGTGTTCTGCTGGAAAGTTCGCTTATCCAAAAAAAACAAAAATCTTGACCGTTCCAAAAAAAACCCGTCCAAATACTCGTCGCTCTTGTACAAAGCTCTCACTGTGATCACATTGTATAATTCCTGCTTGAGCTGCATTTGTGTGTATCACTGTGCTAGTTGTTAAACATTTCACTTCAGAAGAAATTTAACTTTACAATTTCCTGCTTGTGCAAAGAAAAAAAAAGTTCACCAAGTGAACAAGTACATTGCTTTTAACTTATAGATTCAAAATATATTTTGATGACAACCTAATAACTGTTTTTGTCCTTCTATTTACCCCAAGGGTACTACTACTTGAATGCCTCTGGTCCACAAAGAATTGTAATTTTTATGAGAACCTGACTTTTGCGTGTATTTTTATGAACAATAACTTACCCCTTTTTGAGCCTTGTCATTTACTTGATATTTATCAGCCTTTGTAGATCTCTTATACAACTCTTTGTAAAATAACCAATAGATTGACGTATTGGTATTTTATGAGAAAAATAATGAAAAATTCACCATGGTTACTGGTTATATAAAAGGTGTATTGATCCAGACTAAGTGTCCAATAAGATTGAAGAAACTTTTTGCCACAAATTGCAATAAAACGTCATAGATACCAATAACTTATTCACTAAGAAGCAAATATGTACAAACCATATCATTGATAACAGACCGTAACCAGTCAAAAAATTGACCCAATTATTGGGTCAAGTGAAAGTGACCAAATATGAAAAAAAAAGTATTTAAATGCAACTCACGAATCCAGTGCCCATTACACAAATATAGTTGCCTTTTTTTCAATATTGTCCAAATCATATCACGTGTTGATGAAGAAATGTTGAGTTTTTTTTCCTCTTTTTTTTAATGGCATGTTTGGCAGGGATGTGTATTACTAATGGAAGTTACGACATAAAAAAATTCACTTTTCTAATAAACCGTAATAAATCCTAAATATTAATAACAATAATGTACTTCTCAAGTATCCAATTTTTGAGACTTCAACCAATGTGTGGAAAAATTATCTCAGGCATTGTATTTTATCAGACGTTTATCGTCTCTGGCCTTTATTATTATTATTAATAAATGGGTATACATAAGATTTGAATGTTCCATGCAATTGACAATTTTAAAACCTTAATAAAATAAGGTTATTATTTTGTAAAGGGTGTTTTAGTAGCCCAGGGAATAATGTAGTATGTTTATTGTATGTTTCCTTACATGGGAAAATTAACAAAAAAATTGAAAAACTTATCCTTTTGTCATAGGTATACCCGTTTTGTACCAGTGTATTTTGCTCTTAAGTTTCTGCATTTTTGTGGTAGGTTTTAAGTATAAGCAGACATTTGTACCTATGTGAGTTTTAAATAAAGATGAGACAGACGTGTCACCCTTATGGACCCCAAACTTGAGTGTATCGTGGTCTTTCTATGCTTATGTGATTGTGTGAATCTCAACTGCAGTAATTTTTAATACCAGCTTCAAAATAATATCATTCTTGTCTTTGCAGTTTAGTAATAGAGAGATTGTGATTTCCAAACGTAGCATTGAACATATGTGGAATCTATTCAAAATCCTGTCACAGGAGAGTGACTTTGAATAGATTCCACAAACGTTCGAAACGTACGTTTGGAAATCGCAATCTCTCTATTATGTGGATCCTGAGTTTCTCGAATGGAAGTCCGTTTGACCAAAGTGACCTCCCACAAGGTAATAGGCATAACAATATGCATATATCTCGGAGGTTAATCCATCTCCTTTGTTATACAATATGCGTATCGTCGCTGGGCATGAAAAACCTATGTAAATTTTCACTGTTGTTTGGCAAAACGGAGAACCGTACAAAAAATTTTAGGTATTTTTATTTTGCAAGGTACTTAAAAAACATGTTTGAACAGTTAGCAGTTTTTGCATCTGCAAAATGACAATGCCTTCTAATTTAACAATTTGTACTGTTCCTTGTTATGCCATATGAGTAACAGGGACAATTTGCATAAGAAGTTTTTCCTACCCAGCGACGATATTGTATTATGCGGAGGAATTTCGATCAACTGACTTTTGGTAAAGAAATGCAGGATCCACATATTGCAAAGCACCAAGAATGACCAAATAGCCTTGTAACACCAATCATAATAAAGGAGCGTGTATTCTTTGGAAGATGCTTTTCAATGCGATGTGAATTGTGCCACTGGGATGATCAGATGATGGAACATAAGTTGTGCTTTATTTCAATCCATGTTGAAAAGTATTGTCCAATGATTATGCACTCCCCCTATGTTCTGATACCACCCTTGGTCTGTTCTGCAAGCAATCATGTTTAGAAGTAAGTTTATTGTAGAGCCAACTCGCACTTGCAATGGAACAATATTTCTTTATTATCTTCCAATTTACACAGGGTTGGTTGGTAGCAAGGTTGGTAACTTTTGTGACATCCAAAGTATGCCCCATAATAATTATGTAATGGAGACCCAGGGCAAAAAGTAAAGCGTCATTAAAATTATTACATATGAGACAGAAAAATTTGGCTTGCACCCCTACTAAATTTCTGGCTACGCAACTCTGAAATGTAGAGTAAACGGCCATAAGCGTAGATCCAGGGGGATGGGGGATAAATCCCCCCAATATTTTGCCAGGGGGGTGGTCCATACAATCACCTCCCCCCATGTTTATGCCTGTATGTGGGTTTCTGACCAAATTAACCTAATATTTGGCTATTTTAGCTCCAAAAGTGCAAATTTTCAATATGGCAACATTTTTAGTGCGCAACATTTACCATAAACTTATTCTTTCACCAATAAGTTCTGGATTCACTATACTTCAAGAAATTTTTCCAACCCCATCCCTCCCAATGCCAAGAAGAAATCTACACCACTGTAAACAACGAATCAGGATTATGTATAGGATAATGACCCTCAAACATGTCTTTGAAATTTGGTTAGCTCTCCATAGGCTGTGTGTAAATATTATTGAAAACCTACTTCGGGGCATTATTCCCCTTCCTTCAGAAGTGTCAGTCGCTTATAGTTTTTGGCAAGGTCCTTCAGCAGTGTCCGACTGCTCTTCCTGACTATCGCGTAAAAAGAACTAGGCCAAATCTGGGTCATGCGACGTTACGCAGTGGGATCAGCGTATAAGGTGCCGATGTAATGATGATGTGATTAGCAAATCGGAACCCCACTTCCGTGCTTATGCTGTAAGCTGCGCCAGATCACTGAAGAACCTTGCTGAAAACTAATTTGCAAAGTTTGATTAGTCAAATGCACTTGATTTTATTAGGGCCAAATGGAAACATGTATTTAGCCCAAGAATTTACTTATGTGAACTGGTTTACAGGCAGAAGTACATGATCCCTGGCATCATGGGTTGGCAGCAAGGTTGGTAACTTGAATCAGGAAATTGAATCTGTTACTGCTTGTTTGTAAGTAACTTTTCCTGCAAACAATTGCAGTCCTATTTCCTGCTTTGTAATTACTTCACCATGTGTACTCAGAAGTTGAAAATGTGTACAATTAAAATGTCCAGCACAATGCAGTGGCAGTCCACCTTGAGCCCATATCACTGAGCCAACCTTCTGGCAGGAATAAAAATGTCAGGAGTCCCAGGTCCATGACAGTTTTGGCTGCTTCTTCCATTATATTTTGTTATACCTAGATGTGCCAATTTGCAGGTGAATTTGGAACCTGAACCCCCGTGAAGTGTCACTCCCATTGTGGCCTGTACACCATCCGCGATAATCAACTTTTGAAAAGCACCCTCAACAAGGATTTAACCCTTGGCTAAAACAATACCCTAAGCAGGTGTTTTCACACCCTAAACAGGGATTTTATTCCTGGCATCAAATTTCATACCCTAAATGTCATTTCCGCGTATTAGCAATTGCAATTTTGCTACCATTTTTTCCAATATTCCATGTTTTTAACACCCTAAACGTGTTACGCCCGTATCGTGCCTACCCACAAAAAACTACCCTTTTTACACATTTTTATTATCGCGGATGGTGTACAGGCCACAATGGGAGTGACCCCCGGGCCTGAGTCCCGGACCTGAAATCTCAAAGTCAGCACTACCCTGACTTGTTTTCCCCCACATATTTGGCAGCATTCTGTTGAAACAACCATCACCTTGCTATCACCATGGCACCTTTGCAGCTTTTATATTTTTGAAGTGTGGGCCCTACTTACTGTGCCTTTGTTGGAAATAAATAATTGGAGAGGGGTGTGTAGGGGTAGGGGTGCTGTGGAGAAGATACATGCATGACCAAATATTTTTCACAACTAAACCCTTACATAGATACCATTTGTCCAAAAGCAAGGTTTTTAACAAATAATGCACCCCTTCTTGAAAATCAGTCAATAAATCAATTGATTGATCAATGGATCGCTTAATCAATCTACATGGGCTCTGGAACTGGGGGAAGGTGAGTGTTCAGTCATCAATAATTTGGGTGAGGGGTTTGAATCCTGGTCCCGAATACCCTTTGGACCCCTACCAATACCAGGCCTCTGCCCCAATGTTACAAATCTACATAACCCTATGAATGATCAATCCAGCAATCATTCCATCAATTACTGCATGCAAGCGGGCATGCAAGCACATGGATAATAATCAATTAATCAAATAGTCAAGTAATCAAACATTCAATCAATAAATCATTCAATAGATCAATCAGTTAATCAACATGGGCTCAGGAATCAGAGTATCTAGTGACTCAGCTGGCCGGGTCGGCTGGTCAGTCCCTCAATAATTTGGGCGAGGGGCTACCAATACCATACCTCCCCAAATACCAGGACTTCAGACCTTTCCCACATGTAAACAATCTTCATAAGCCTATAGATCACTCAATCAATCGATCAATCAATCAATGGTTATAGAAATCAAATGTATTCATTCAATCAATCAGTCAATACACAACTTAATGCTAAAATCAAGTAAAATAAATAAATAAATAAATAAATAAATAAACAAACAAACAAACAAACAAACAAACAAACAAACAAATAAACAAATAAATAAATAAATAAATAAATAAATATTATTGAATTATTTAAGGGATGGGGTATGAATGTTTGGACAGTATTTGTTTTGGGACATTAGAGCACATCAGACATATCGAATATTGCATTCTGAATACGAAGAATGTCCTGATATCAAATAATTTTGATTTTTGAAATTAGCAATGTAATACACATTTTATGGCAAATGATTAAAAATTGATATTTTTGATATTTAACAGTACTCGGTAAACTTTATAAATCTGATGATTTATACTTAAAGTGTATGTAGGTGGGATGAAAAGCCGATGATCAATTGAACAAAATTTTCAATTGATCATCGACTTTTCCTCCCAACTACATACACTTTAAGAATATATCATTAGATTTATGAAATTTACCGAGGACTGTTATATATCAAAATGTGAAAAATATCAAATTTTAATAATTTGTCATACAATTTGTATTATATCGTGAAAATTATTTGATATCAGAAAGACATTCTTCGTATTCAGAATGCAATTCGATATGTCTGATGTGCTCTCATGTCCCACAAAAAATACTGTCGAAACGCTCAAAACGCTCATTCCAGATCCCTTAATAACTGTGCACTCTCAGAAATGCATTAAATAAGTTCTTTAAGGTGGTACTACACCCACTGATAAATTTTGTGACTAATTTTTAATTTTTCTCAAAAAATAACTGTACACTGTAACAAAAGTTATGTATATTAATTTATTATAGGGGCAAGGAATCCAATTACTTCACTGAAATTTCAGTGATTCAAGACAAGTGGCTTATTATATATGTTAAGAAATGAGGTACATGTACATTCTAGCGGTACCTCTTTTCTTATCATAAATAACGCACCGCTTGTCTTGAGTCACTGAAATTCCATTGTAGTAACTGGATTCTGTGCCCCTATAATATACATAACTTTGTTACCAGTGTGTTATTATTTTTGAAAAAATGCAAAAATAGTCACAAATTTATCAAGGGTATAGTCCCACCTTAACTTCTGAATTATTTATGCAAGATTATGTAAAGTACAGTATATATTTTGGAAAGGAATTAGTCAAGGAATCAAAATATAAACACAGATTTGGTGTAAAAACCACAATTTTGGAGAATATCACACACATACACCCCCACACACACACACAAAAATGACCTCAACTGCTATAAGAAAAAATTTTGTCATTTCATTTTTGAATATTGGCTTTTTTTTTTTTTTTTTAAATAAGGCCAAAAATATGACTTTCATCATTTTTGGCTTGAATGAATGAATGAATGAATGAATGCATGCTTGAATAATTATATAGTTGGATTTATTAATCTATTAATTGGATTATTTAATTAATTAATAATTAATTAATTAATTGAATGATTTCTAAATACATAAATATGAATGAATGATCGCATGAATGAATAAATTATACAATTGGATCAATTATTTTATTAATCAGATTAATGGATGAATAAATTAATGAAATTGATTATTAAATTAAAGAATATTAATTAATTAATTGATTGATTGATTGATTGATTGATTGATTGATTGATTGATTGATTGATTGGTTGGTTGATTGATTGATCAAAATCCATTTTCTTTCTTGCACCTTGGTTTATAGAACCATAGATATACAGGGTGTCCCAGAAAAATGAATAAAATTGAACGTAAGTCAAGAAATAGACAACAGAATCAAAATAATTCAAATGTAATCCATAGCCTATTTCATTGTGCATCACATACCAAAATTTTATTTGATTCGGTTGACTGGTTGCGAAGAAATTAACAATTATATAATGCGCACATCAATGCAGTTCATTCCAAGTTTGATCAACAGGCGCTTTTGTCATTCTCGCTCACCGCTTCCTAAAGTTTGTGTATCTCATTAAATTTAGTCCACATCTATTTTATAATCCAATGGTGTTATGTTATTCATGCTTTCACTAAAGATAAATAACAGTTTTTCCAAGAAAACTTTGATTTCTGCAACTTTAATTCTTATAGGTTGTGCAAATATGTTATAATTTTACTTTCCAAAGAAAATTTGAGCCAAGAATGACAATGATCAAGTGCTTACAGCTTTACGTGTGATTTTTGATACCATGCAACATTAATGTGTTGAAGTTTAAAAGATTTAAACTTTGTATTACAATTTCTTGAAAATATTCCAAAAACATTAATGTGTGTGAGAAATTTATAAAACCAGCTGGAATTCTTTATGCAATAATTCTTTATGCAACATTTATATCAACATTAGGCCTAAAGAAAAAAGATATTTACAAGTAACGAGCATCATCTTACATGCAAGTTTTCATTTTCAATATCGTGCAGGTTTCAAATTTGAACAAAACCTAATTAAATGTTTTGCAAGAAACAGGTTGTTTAAAAAGAAAGATTTCACAGAACAAAATATGAAGCCCATTGACAGAATTAACTAATGCACATTGTGTTCAATGATCTTTCTTTCAAACTGGGAATGAAGTGAATTGACGCATGCGTTATATAATCGCTCATTTCTTTGCAATCAGTCAACCGATTCCAGTAAAATCAGCGCATAATATGCAGAATAAGATGGGCTACACACTGAATTTTAGATTGTTAGATTCTGATGTCAATTTCTCGACTTACATCCAAATTCATTCGCCCAGTAATTTTTTCTGGGACACCCTGTATGCTGGATTGCTAACATAGCCTGCTTTATATACCTCATATATAGATTCCTGTCATCTGATTGGTTGGATGTGCGTCACGATCAAACTGCGCGTTTTTCCCAGCGTAAAATGATATTACGCACGTGTTAATGTTTTTACGCGCTATATAATTACGCATAAATCGCAGATTGTAATCTGTGTGCCGTTCGCTTTGAAACTATTAATTTCTCTTCCCAAAATCGATGCTTAACCAAACAGATGACAAGAATCTTAAGATTTGGTATATAAAACAAATATTGACTGCTTTTTATTAGGGGCATGGTTAAAATTATAGGCCAGCGGTGATCTCAAAACCATGACTATGCCCTTCGGCTATGCCTCGGGCATAGTCATGGTTTTGAGATCACCAAGGGCCTATAATTTTAACCATGCCCCTCATAGCAGTCAATATTTGTATAATATTCATGCTGGAAGAACGAGATACTGGTAAGTGATAAATTATGAAGTTTTTAATGCTTTTTTTCTTATTTATTTTATTGTTTTTTACTCCATATTTTTACCTTTATCTCACTCAGTTTCAAATTTGCTGCCTTTGGCCCCCATGGACCAGATCATGTCACATACATATGATATGAGCTTTCACCTGATATCAAAATCTGCATTTTGACGGGGTGGGGGATGAGGCTGTCAATCAGGTTACCCCCCCCCCCCCTTTAATGAGACAAAATAGGACATTTTTACACAAAACTATTATTACATGTAAATGAATGGGTATACAATTTTGGTCACATTTTAATTTGGTTATTCTTTGCCAAATTTGGTAAAATATTAGTAGTACCGGTAACAACTGTCAGGAAACTTTTTATTCAGATTTTGGCACCTTTGTTAGTGTCATAGATGTGAACTTAGCCTCCTGAATAAGAAATTTTACATGAATCTGTAATTTCTACTTCATAGAGTGGGCCTCTGTCAGTGATTTGCTCATCCAGATAATCGTAAAAATCAATTTTAATAACTCAATAACTTTAATAAATTATACAAAATGTTAATTTTTTAAGTATACATTAGGTGGAGGTGCCGTATTTCATAGCGTTATTTAATTATTTTCTTCCTATGGAATGAAAATCCTTCACTTTTAAAATATTCCCAGACTAAGTGTAAAAAAATTTAATTGTGAATAAAATGCTGAAGTGAAAGATATGTCATTAAAATTGTTATTAGGTATTGTTGAGTTGAAAATTTGTTATAAAACAAGGAAAACAGCAGTATTGACAATTGAAGCCCCATATATGCAATGTCTTATTTTGTACACTTTCACTGGGATCACTGAATGGGTCTTTATTTGTATTTTTATTTGAAACAGAAATTAATGTGATTGCTAAATTTGATTCAGCATGAATTCATAATAAATTTCACTCGCTGGTCTGCATGGTTTGATCAAAAGAGAATTCATCATGTCATCAATTATATACCCGGCAATTATATCACAGCTACTCTGATTTTTGTACCATTTCCAATGTTTATCCTCTCAAAAACAGCTGGCCTTTTGGACTACTCCATAATTCACATGGGTAAATCTCCTACGTGTGAAACTGTTAACCGTTATATTTTACCAATTATAACGGTCTGTAATTTCCTTATTCTGTCCCCGAAAATTACTTGATTTAATTAAAATCCCTTTATATTGATGTTTACTCTAGATTCTTGAGACTAATACCAGATCAATACTGTTGTATTGAGGAAATTGACCCTTGAGCGGATTATGTCGATGCAACAAGTACACCTCTTTTGTTGTTGGGGTCAACCCATTGGTAGAATTTCCTGTGGAGTCCAAAGACCTTGCAACATCCAATACAATATATTTGCGTACACACGTTGTGTTGTTTTGAAGAAATCGCAATGCTTCCGAACTTTAAGTTCAACTTTTGCTACTCATTTTAACACCATAAGTGCCCATAGACTTCCGTGATTATATAACTGTGATATTCCTCTGCTAATGGAGAAGCTGTTGTAACTGAATACTACACCATACACGGCGCTATCAGTGAATGAGACTACAAAATAAAAGGTGAACCATTTTACAATTCATCACAAGCGGAAAAGTGATATAGCATGTGTGCGGATAGCCATACACCACACCACAGTGGTGCAAATCATGTGAACAATCACAACAGCAACCTATCTAATACAAACGCAGGAAACAGTGGATTTTTTCACTCCGTATGGAACAGAATGTCGGAATATTTTGAAATGAGGACGTTGCATGAGGGTGAGCTTCGAGGGGAATTTTCAGACCTCGAAGATTCCATGGGTTCATTTGATTCTGGTGGAGATTGGGGTAGAAAACGTGAACCAAACGGGAATGTTCCCGGTGTACATCACGCACATCATCAACATGATATTAATGCTGCAGCAAGTACCGGATCCAGCGCTAGTACAATGCCAGCTGGTGATGGTAATGGTATATTCTCAGGTTGGTTTGGATGGAGGAGACCCTCTGGTCCTAACAACAAATCACCTCGCCTTAATATTCCTCGGCCCCATTCCTATTCCTCTGTGCCAAGTGAAGATAGTGCCTACATTGAACCATTCCCATTTGAGGATTTTGAATCGGAGTCTGACTCCGATATTGAAGAGGACTTTGTGTTCGAGAGTGGAGAGGAAATTGGACTTGGCCAAGGACATGATTTTAGACCTGCACAACTTATGAACATGGTAACATGGTGTGACAAATGTGGAGAATTAATTTGGGGATTCTACAAACAGTGCCTAAGATGTTCGTGTAAGTATCACAGAAGGAATAGCTTGGAAGTTGGATCTTTCCGGTGTACCCAAAATTTTTAGAGGATGCCGGCACAGTTGCAGGCACAACATCGATATAGTATGGTATATCCACAGACTACTAGACTAGCAGATTCAACCCATCGTGGGACGTTTTTCCAACAAATCCAGGCTGCCGGTCAATCTGCCGGTCATGCATCGGTCATTCAGTGTGATATGCATGATCGCCTGGTAACATGAATTTGTTTGAAAAACATCCCACGATGGGTTGAATCTGCTATAGTCAATGACTATCCATCAACAGTAAAAATCCCTACAGGTGCTTTGTATGCTGTGAATTCACGCATATTAATGAGGACCTATCGTTCAATCATGAGTGCAGTCACTCATGCCAGCGTTGTTTGCCTACGTGATAGAGCATTTTGTGTCTTCACGTTGTGAACGAGAACGACCGTAAAAAATGCCATGTGCATAGCAGTTTCGTCTGTCGCACTTAATGGAATGATCGGTCCTCATTATCGGATGACGTGACTTTGACTGTTTGTGGTTAGTACATGTAGTCAGACTGTGGGTAAATCAATTAAATCGTGGCCAAGTGTAAGTTTGTACGGTACTTTATTAACATACATGTGCAGTTACATACAACAACCAAATACCTTTTGCCAATTACAACCCGAAAACTTTACCCCTGTGTATAAATTCTATCCTGCTAAAGTTACATTCAGTTTATAATTGACAAAAATTATTTGGTTTTTGTTGCTGCACGCGCAATATAGTCCATTGCAACTCACTCCAGTCATGCAAAGCGCAACTATAGCGTAAGGGCTGCGCCTATCTGTGCACGCCATTCTATATCGATACATGTTATGAGTCTTATTTTTTTTCGTCATAAAGAGCCGAACAAACTTTTAAGTCTTCTATACTTCATTAGCTTTAAAGAATTGGCAAAGAATTGGATTCATAACATCATGATTGTGTATAGATGTAGAAATGCGCATACATACGCTAGTTGGGTAAATGTGTGACTGGCGAATGCCAATTTACGCGAGCAGGGCTCAAATTTCAGGGAAGCCACCAAGGCCATTGCCTGACCTTTTCAGTGTGTTGCCCCATCTTTGTCAACTTCACTATGGACCACAATGGCCTCATCCCAATGGCATAGTCCAATTAAACAATCATAGTGAAAAATTTGACTTCAAGATGCAGAGTACGAGTTTCTGTACTCAAATTGGTTAAGGTTATCCAATGAACGTACAAATGTATTGGGGTTAAAGAAGTGTGCCCTGATAGATGAGCATATTGTGGATCCTAGTGCTTCTTGCATTCTTCATCATTTGTTGGCCTAGGTGACCTTTGTCTTTGCCCAATGGCCTTGAAAATGGGTGCCCCAAAAAAATTTGAGGCCTGTATGCGAGCAATTCTTGCACATTTGGGATGTTTGATCAATTTTGAGATCACACATGGAACACACTGTTGTACAGTTTACACACAGCAACTTGCAGGAGTCATGATTAATCTCATCTGTGGGAATCTGTTTTGATTCCTGCAAATTAGTGAACATTATTTGAAAATTAATCCTCTGTAAAATGAAACTGTCACCATACCTTGTGTTGCTTTGAGTTTGGTAGTGATGTACCGTCAGGTAAAATGTGCCGTCTGGTAAAATGTGCCGTCTCTTTATGTGACAGAGCATTCCGATTGTGTTGCTTTTAAACTTGCTTATTTACACATAACCAACTATGCTTTGATTCCAAGAACAGTGTTGCGTTTCTGACTACGCAACTTTTAAAAAACACATTGATCAGTGATGTTATTATGTCACTACCAAACTCAAAGCAACACAACTTCCATGGTACAGTGGCAACTCATTAACACGAACTCTGGAATTTCTGATTACATGAAGTTCCAAGCTTATATTCTGCATTATAATGTAACCTGATAAAACAAATTCTTGGTAAAACACAAACTAAATTGTGAGGCCCGGACAAGTTTTGTAACTAATGAGTTGCTACTATTATGGTTAAATTGTGTATTTATGTATGAAACTTCTAGTTGCACACATCATAGATCAAAACATGATCTATGTATGACTGAAATTCAGGATGACATTCACTTGATGACAAGCCTTGAAATAAGCGGGCGCGGGGAGCAAATTTACCCTCGTAAAGCCACCAATTGCTCCTGGTCCTTGTAAAATTCACATGAACCAGGAGCAATTTTCTAAAATAAATTGCTCCTGGTTACAGTTTTGCACTTGATGCAGTCGTGCTGGTATGCTGTATTGTATATAGATGCAGAAAAGGATTTAATATTGAAAATTGCTCCTGTTTGAGTGTTTCTTCAGAAATTGCTCCTGGTTCTTGTAAAATCCCAGTGAACCAGGAGCAATGTTCAAAACAAATTGCTCCTGGTTCCAGTCTGCTTATTTCAAGGCTTGCTTGATGACATGCTGTTTTTATATTAGCAGGATCACCAGCGATAAGTTTGATAATAACAATGCCAGGAACCATGATCAGATAATTCAACTGTGGTTCTGTTACCCATCTTCATGCAACTTTCTCTCCTCGGGGGAAGGTTACTTTTTGATGGGTATACGTATAATGGGATGATTACCAACGTGATTGGCTAAAAAATTAAAATGGCTGAAGTGTCCATTTACGTATCACCTACTCCCATTGAATGTGAGCCTGTTGACACTCTTTTTGTATTATCCATAGAGAGTATACACCCCTGTGCGTAAATGTAATTTGTAACTCTTCTTTGAATGTTGTGGTATATCAGTTTCATTTAGATATGTTTTTGTTGCAGTTGTTTTTGTTGCAGTTGTTGTTGTTGTTGTTGTTGTTGTTACTGCTGCTGCTGCTGAGCATTCATTGTACTTAACTTTGTTTTTGTTACCCAGTACTGATTGGATTGTTCTGTTTTTGATTCCATCAATCCAAAACCATTCTTTTGAACCGAGTCCAACACCAAGTGGAGTACACACACTTACACAATTTCATCAAAACAAAACCCTCAACTCAAGCCACCAGCCTTGATGGCGAAAGCCCAAGTTGTAGATATGCACACAAAAATAAGCAATTTTAAAACCCTCACAACATAACAGAGAAACTGGTATGGAATATCATCCATGCGGCTGACTGTATCATCAGTAATATGTTGACACATGCGATATCATACTAATTTGTATACACTACAGCACTTCTCTGGCAGAATGTTTAACTTCTAGAGAGATGCTTTTAGCAGGCACATATCTTGTCCTCATCGACTAAATCAAGACTGTCTGACCGGGCACTAGTCATCCTGTTAAGAGTTGACAAATATTCAATTCATGTAGACTCTTCACATTATTTATCTGGGTTATCACAGTAATGTTATGATATAAAACAGTTCATAGACTGGTCATTTCCACACAAGAACAATGGACATAACTTATACTCCAATCCAATCATCATGCTTGTAATAAGCCTGATCCCAAGCTGAAAGAAAATTGATTAGTAGAGTGATTGATTCAGTTTAATCAAGCAAATTAAGCCAGTAAAGCTACGATAAACAAAGTGCATCTATGTGTGCTAAATTCATCTAGACTTAAAAAAATCAATATATCCCTGCGGATTCCCTGGATATGAAAACAAAATGCATCTGGTGTTTGAATTTTTGTCATTTCTTGTTAATTGATTTATTTTGGATGCAAATGCTTTGTGATGTACGCAAAATACAGGCTTTGTCATTAAAAGTGTCATTTTGAATAATTGGAACCAAAATATTTTGTCCTTATTTGGCTGTCCGCCAATCCTTCCAATTTGCCTGTCATCAACTGAGTGTAATTTGTACAAATACTCAAGATACTAGTGCAGTAGGGTATAAAGCTGTTTGTCCCATGTAGCCCCTTTCTTAGCAGACAATTTAGTGCTTGGCTTGGTTACCTAGCCATCATTTCAGTTTCTCTTAATTGCAAATATGGTGACTGAAGAAAATACAAAAATTAAGTCCAGGCAGGGTCAGAATTTCGGCGTGAATCAGAGAATCGATTCTCGTAAACAGATTCTCGTAAACAGAAATTGTAAACAGATTTGCGTGAATCGAAGTTGATTCCCGCAAACGTTTGTAGTTTACACAGAAGTTGATTTGCGAGAATCAAATGATTCCTGCAAATATATTCTGCAAGAATCAAGATTGATTCTCGCACTGTGAAACGCAATTCTGACCATGCCAGGTTAGAGAGAGCTCAGATCTGTGTACATTATAAATCATGAATTCAGTACTCTACTTGACCTAATTAATGCCCCTAATTAAAATTGGTGAAACATGTTTGAATCCCTAATTAAGAGGGTCATCACAATAAGTAATTAAAAATAAAATAATTGTCAACAAAATATGTAAACCATTTTACAATTAACCCATTTAAGGGGAAGGTTCACTGAGCCCTGTAGTCAAAATGTGGTGTTCCAGAAATTAATGATATTACCGTACTGTATTAACAGATTGCACTAACAATGTCAGTGGATTATGAAATGAGATTATACCAGCTTGCATTGAATAATGTAGGGTACGTATGCAGCTATTCTCAATTTATAGGGGAATCCATCGGTTTTATCAGTGGTGGAAGGTTAATGTAAGGGGGATGGTAGCCTGGGGGGGTCACTTGCATACCAAAGTGGTACGCATGCTCGTCCCCCAAAACATCGAAAAAGGGTTGATTTTTGGCCTTGTGGCTGCGTCGACGTTTTTAGAAAAGGTGCTTTTAGGTAATTTTCGATGTTTAGGGTATATTTTTTCAACTTCAGTGGGTTTGTTTTAGAATTTACGCCATTTAGGGGTCCAGTTTAGTTTCTTACGCCAAATTACTCCATATTTTAGGGGTAAGATTTAGAGAGCCTTACGCCAATAAGGGGTGAAATTTTTCCACACTGATTACGCCATTTAGGTGACCCCCCCGGGGATGGTAGCATTTCAAATTGAGGCATGATTAATTTATGAGAAAATTCATCTTTTCCACAACATTGAGAGTGGAAATTATTACAGTGAGGGAGTGCTTTCCTAGTAGATGACATTTTGTTTTAAAATGCAGTTTAAAAATGGCACCTTGGGCCAACATCCTTCAGGCACAGCTTTCGGGTTCCAACTTCCAGTGTATAAGAATTGCCACTCTAGATTTTATTTTGCTGTGAGGTTTTTCAGCTTCCCCCATAATGTGCACTGTACCAAACACCCTTTGTTTGATACATCCCATTTCCAGCACTTACAATTCAATGTAGAGGCTCTAGCAGCAATATGCTCACTTCCTCAGGCTAAGTTCAATGTTGTCCTAAACAATATTGTATGTAACTATTTCACATAAATCAGATAGGTGTAAATTCTCTTCAATCTCATCAGCTTGCCACTTCCTTATTGAGCTTTTATCTTGGAAGAAAGAGATGAGAGACTATGACATGAATATAGCAATATGCTCACTTCCTCAGGCTAAGTTCAATGTATAACTATTTTGTATTGAAAAGCAGGGTCCGCATTAAGCAATTTTATTTGTGTAGCAAAAATGCTCACTAAATTTGGGAGCGAATGCTTATGAATGGTACAGAATTGCTACACATTCCAAAATTGTGTAGCAAATGATGAAAATTGTGTAACATTTTGCTACTGCTACGCACTTATTGCAGACACTGTTGAAAAGTCCACCATAATTAATCATGGCTGTGTGAATTCTACCAGTCTATGATTCTACACAAGCTCTAAGCACAGACCCTTCTAAGATCTAGGGTCTTGCCACTTCCTCTTTGAACATTGTTAATTTTATTGCTCTTATCTGGGAAGAAAGAGATGCGGACTATCATAGTATGATTTTGTCTAGTAGTAGGCCTATAAATTCTAGATGGTCAAGTTCTTTAGGACTTCAGCAGCTTTTATGCCACTGTAAACATGTATCCAAATGCAACTTCATGTGTAGAGAATTGAACCATTTTATTGACTCATAATAAATGTACCAAGTGCATGTTGATCAATGTCAGGAATTTGATCAATACTGATTTAAAATCGACTGTAATCCACCATACATAGTATTTCAGTAATGGTCTGTCACCGTCTGCTGGTATCATTTATATCAGGATACCAGGGCAGCGAAGTGCCACTAGGGGAAGCAGTACTGTACTTTTTCAATAAATTATAATTTATAATTTTATTTTATTTATACATACACTTTAGTTTCTTGGAAATTAATGTTTGTTTGGTTTTGAAAACTGCAACTAATACATACATGTACATGGTAACCTGAGTTAATTATTTTGAACTCAATCATATTAATTCACAGTTATTGAGCTTGTTTGTTTGTTTTGTTTATTTGTATACTCACCCATTCTATGATGTACTTCAAAATATTGTACTTTGCCCTTCATTGTTGTTTATAGATTATTGGAATATCTATGACTAATTTGATAAATGTGCCAAAATAAAATGTGTTACCAACAGGTGATTGCTCCACAGATAGCTCCATACGTCATAATTTGTATTTTTACCAGACCTACATGTAACATTGAACCTGAGGTTGAATTGTATAAAAACTAATGTGTAGGATATTTTTCAATACTTTCTGTATAAAATTGTGAAATTTTTGGGAGTGTTTGTGTTTCATGCTGTTTTCTCCCTGGGATCCATACATAGTTCCACTTTTGATTTGAATGAAACTACTATTATTCAGCAATGTGGTTGAGAGTGCCACAGGGTACATGTATTGTACATGTACTGGTTGAGTGAACTTCAAAGTACAAAAGTGCCTTCAAAAACTGTTGGTTATCACAGTTATTATAAAAATTGAGAAATACAAATTAAAGATATTGTTTTCCCTGTAAAAAACAAACAACAGTGTTGGATTAATACCTGGTGTAGTGGAGTAAAATGCTCCTCATTTTGGACAACCTGCTACACAATTTGGATACATCTAGCATTTTTTTATAATCATATACATGTAGTGTAAGAATAAATGTTTTCAAAGTAAATCCAATACCGGTACTGCAAACAAATTATAACACATACTTTCAATACATGAACTTAAATGGTCTTTGGCTAACACATGAGATGCATAAAGTGTGGCTGCATGCAGATCTATTGAAATGATTTATGATGGCATTGAACTTAACAGTCATCCCCTCCCATGATGATGAGGCCTTTGATGACCCCACACTGTCATACACCAGGTATCCCCTCCCATGATGATGAGGCCTTTGATGACCCCACACTGTCATACACCAGGTATGACCTGAGCGACCTGCTGTCTGCGATGTTGGGAATCATGTCTTGATCAATGCTGTGAAATATCCAATCAGAGGTCTCAGATCATGATGTGGCCAAAGATCTTCATTACTTTTGGCCATATTTCAAGTTAGAAGTATACTAATATTCTATTCCTATTAGACCAGAAGTTTTGAGAAGTCCAAGGGAATTGGCACACTGTCCATCCATTCATCCATTGTCTGTGGTGTAGACATTTCAGACATACAGGTGATGTATTTTGTGTATGACTCAATTGAACTGTTGTGGTTGAATCTGAAGCAACTTGGTTTGACTAGGCCTAGGTCATATCATATGATTTAACCCAGGATTTATGGTTGAGGTGGTTCTACCAACAAGTTTTTCATTGAGATTTGTTGTGATTTGAACTAGAAAGGGAATCTGATATATTAATTACTTGTCAAAAATAGATGGGTCTCTGTCTGAGTTCATTTTGAGGACAAAATGGTATACCCAGGTGTTTTGTTGGCTGGGTGCCCTGGGGCTTGTTCAGGACTGACCCATAAGTTCATTTAAGGTCAGCTTATTGTACAGGTTGTCATGAAATCCATGTTACTAGGCATATTGTACATAATCATTAGCAGTAGTAGTATGTACATTTGTTTTGTGTGTGTGAATTAATGAGTACATGGTTTGTATTTTACTGCGATTCTACCAGCAATAATGGCGCACATCAGAGAAGATATCGTACACTTCCCACAATGCATTTCTTCCCTGTACTGATTTGCTATTGCGTTTATCATTTTAGCAATACACAGACCTAGTCTTTCTAGGGTCTGTGGTCAGTAGTGACAAAAATAGGCTACCTCAATTGCAAGATCTGGAGGTATTTTTTGTCACTATCGACCCATGTGCACTGTATAGCAAATCAGTACATCCATGGAAGAAATGCATTGTGTGTAAGTGTAAACATATCGTCCTGGGCAGTGGACACACATATTGACATAATCTGGTGGGCGAGCATGGCGGGTGGGGGGGTCCAATCAATCAGTACCCCAGAGTACCCCACTTGAACGGGGCAGCTGATCCATATACGTTATGACCATAATTGGTATTGGTAATTAAATTTAATTGCCATACACTGATACACAGACTACAGAGTGGTATAATTGTTGAGAATGAGATAATGGCAGACTTTGAGGGATTGACTGAACACTCTGCTTTTGTACATTGTAATTGAAATAAAATTATTCACACTCAATGCTGAATTCATTTGTACCTTTAGGAAACAATTAAATAAGACCTTAACCCATGACAGGATGTATAGGCCTGCCTGCTGTATTACAATTATTTACAAACCACCAAACCCAATATGGTACCAGCACCATGTACCAGCAATATGTGGCCCAAAATGGTAACAACCATCTGCTAATACCATCATTTGAAGATTGACTTTTCCCATTTGAACAAAGACTAATGTTCATGTAATGGGTTTCATGCAAGTTTTATGCTTTGATACTGATAAAATAGTGATCTAAATTAAAGCCAGAAGTGTGCCTTTATTGTGAAATCAGGTTGATATGATAATAATTAGTTCAATGAATCATCTTTTTACATGCAATATGATTTCAAACAAAAGGCAATATTTATGATTATCTCAAGTGGCAGGCACATGTATCAATAATTACTCAAGATGTGCATCAAGCATAGATACGTTGTAGCTTTACAATGATGACCTTTTTTTTTTCTACTTGAATCCAGTGTTGCCAAACATTTTCAGTTTTTCACCCTGAATTCCTGGGCAAATCACTAAAATGCCACCCAAATTTTCTCTTAACCGGTGGTATTTATATCGAGTGTAGGAAAGACAATTCGTGAAAGAAGCAGCAGCTAATGTTGAAAAGTGCCCTTTCCAAGGCAGGAAACAGGCAAAACTCACAGGGAAAACCTTAAAAAGTCGCCCAGTTGGGCTATTAAATCGTGAGTTTGGAACCTTCAGTAGCTACTTTCTGTATTATCTAACAAAAGAGTGGTTGCATTACCCTCCACTTTTGATGCTAAATTAATACCAACGTGTATGCATCTCCATATCACATCACTGTAGGATTAAGCCCTCTGCCAAAAAAAATGATTTTTTGCTAATTTTAGTCATAAAATTTTTCACCCATTCAAGCTACTTATTTTAAAAGAAATTTCTACATTATATTTAATACATCTGTCTACATCCCTTTAAAATTCATGTTAATTTATGAGTGCAATGAACCCATATTTTGGCCTGGGATTTTGGCCAAGTAAATGTGGGTGTTTTATATGTATTGGACTATTTCAATTCAGGCAAAACATACAGATAAGCCTACAACATGGATATTGGTTGTCTATTTCGATGATGTTAAAATCATTATTTTTCAACCTTATTTAATATAATCATGTAGAAAATATCCATCAATTCATCATTTAGTCCAGGTTGACTGGGGAAAGCTATACCATACTGCATATCTCTGTCAAACATAATTTGATTAAATATATTTCTCTACTGCATAATAGAATCTGCCTAATTGTGTAATTGAATTTAGTTCATCCACAATTGTTCCATTTCCTCTTTGAATACATTGATCAATCAACTACAAATTGGTTTGTGTACATATGGTCTGTTACAAAGCCATGGGCATTTTGCATGATTGCATGCATTGATTTCATTTTGGTTTGTTTCTTGTTTGTTTTGATGTATAATTTATTTGTGTAGCCTTGAATGCAGTATTTTACCAGATTACCCTGAAATTAGCATCCCTTCCCTTATAAGTGGATCGAGTTCCCCTTACAGACTTGCCTAAATAAAACCAATCTGTTGTACCCCCCCCCTTTTTTAGGTCATCCAAATGGAAAGACCTTATATGGCATCACAAGTTGTGTGTCCGTCTGTCTGTGTTTTGTCCGTCAACAATAATGTAAGGCTTTTTTAAATTTAATTTGGTCTCATATAAACTACCCTATTGCAACCAAACTTGGGTCATAGTCATCTATTTGGGGTGTTCAAGTCATATACTGAGGTCAAAGGTCATTTGAGGTCAACTTGTAAATAGGCTGAAAATACAAAATCTGATTTAACATGAACAGTTTATACAATTGCAACCAAACTTGAGCCAAAGCGGCATGATGGGAACTTTCATATGTAATGTTGGTGTTCAAGGTTGAATATTGACGTTGAAGATCATTTAAGGTCAACTTGTAAAATTGGCTGAAAATGGAAAAAAAAGCGTTTTACCAAAATGCAACAAAAATGTTTCATGGTGACATGGATATTTACTCTGTGTTGATGTTCACTACCCATATCTCATGGATCGACCTATTAATCTGGGACCACCATCCCTATTTTTTACCATTATGCACCATTGAATTTGGCTAATCCAGTATGAAATCACATTTACAGGAAATGGTCTATGGTTGAAGGTTCAATGATTGACATATTTTACAATTGAATACAGTATAGCCTAGAATAAATACGTAGAATGGAAGTAGGTCTAGTACTTCCGCTTGCTACGGTCCTGATGCACATACATGTAGTAGACTTTAGATAATAATTGTATTATCACATGTCCATCTGACAAATTTTGTGAATTCTTCTGTGAACCAGCAACACAGACCTAAAGAAATAGCGAACTCGGCACCATCCAAAACAATTCTATTCAAAAACAGCAATAGCTTGTATGAGGTTGCCAATTTTACATGTATTGAGAATAAACAATATCATTCTATATTTAGCTTACTATGAACCCTTGACATTGAATGTGCTTTAGCATGCACATTGCCAAGATAGATTGTTATCAACCAGCACTTTCAGTACTATTCCATATTTTGGGGACTATTTGGATGAAGATGTGTTGTGTGTGAGCACAGATACATTGTGTCTGTGGTGTAAAGCATTGTGTGAGAGTGCAATCAGGGATTCGAGAATCGGCCTTTCGATATTTCGAACATGCAGTTCTTATGCCTTCTGCTAGGAATGCGACGAACATCATTCAAACCTAATACCTTTAGTTTTATATCTTCCGCTCTTCTCCAACGTGGCTCTTTAGCTCAGTTGGTTAGAGCATTGTGCTAGTATTACGAAGGTCATCGGTTCGAATCCAGCCGGATGCACTGTTTTTTTAAAAATGTTTATATGCACTGGCTACTCAGGGAAAGATTAAAATTTGTTCTTTGTGGAAATCCATGTTCGTAAGAGAGCAGCAGAGGGCACTACATACTGTAATAAGTGTAATACCAGCCTACCAGAACCTCCACAATTTGGCGGTTTAAATATATTTAACCACAAAAGTGAAATTAAGTCCATGCTTTAAATATAGTGAAATGTCAGTGCATAGGGTATATTGCTGATCCATTAATTATCCTTTTCTGGTGCATTGAGAGAAAAAAAAGGGAGCAAATTAGCGATCGATTTGCTCCCTTTTCTATCCCACAATGCACCAGAAAAGGATAATCAATGGATCAGCAATATACCCTATAGAGGCATGTTTATGTGCAACTTTATAATAGTGCATCACATTTGAAAACTCTCATTAGAGACCACAACCCTATAAGCAAGCAATTTGAGGCGGTGTTGCGTACCTCACTGTCGGTACTATGTACAATTGTACATCTTCTCGCACAATACGCTTGCATGTTCAGGCATTCAAGCATGGCGATCCAAGGAATCTGAGCAAGTGATGCACATAAAGGATAGAGGATATGGTGCTTAAAATCCAAAACCTTCTCTCACCTTGAAATCATTAGTGGAGGAAACAATCGATTTCAATTCAGAGAAGATGTGGCACTAATCACACCCAGTAATTTGTAAAAGGCTTACAGGTGACCTAATCAGCTTCCCAAGTTGATGTCATTTGTGAGTGCCATTAATCCAGTGCCTTCACCCCTGATATTAAATTATGAAAGTGATAGCAGGAATATTGGGAGCTGACCTACCATTTTGGCGGAAGGATGAGATGAAATTAAGAAAAAATCCGAGCCCCCTTAGGAGATGAAGTGATTATTGCAGAATATTAAGGTTCTTAAGGTCAAGCTGGAATTAATATTTTATACATTTAGTGCTGGTATTGGGTGAGAATCAATGGGACACAGAAATGTGTGGGTTTAATTTATTTCGATCACAATGATGTATTCCTTCATTTTATGGAAAATCTCAAATTTTGTACAAATCAGAATTTTGACAAAACTTGAGGGTGTCCTCCACAGCAAATATTACAATTATATGCGAATACAAAAAAGACCTTTCAAAATGACCAAATTAAACAAATTTACTCTAAACAATATTGAAGTCTGTCAAGGCTGTGCAAACTGCCATTGTTATTATTGCTTTGACACAGTCATGATAATAATTATTCAATATTTCAACAGTAAAAACAAAGTCTATTATTAATTGTTAAAAACATTTCTAATATTCTTCTTTGTAGTCTTGGTTATTTCCAAAATTTGGTATGATTGAATTTTTCAAATGAGAAAATAGTTCCATGGTTCATATATCAATCTTAAATTGTAATATTGGAAAATATAACAATGGTCAAATTCAAGGAAATCGTCTGACTTGTACACTCAAATACAAACATAGATAGAGGCATAACTCAAACAAAATCAATATTTTGGTCAACCCAAAGAAATGTGTTATTATTTATCTGGTTGCCAGCTATACCTCATCCTGTTTGTAGTACTTGACCGAGGCCGAGATATGTCCATATTGTGCCAATATGTCATCTTTATCTCTGTAGATGATAGAGATAATATAGATTATTGCGTAGTAGCATCATGAGTAGTGGTATTTGTCTTGTACTTTATAGTAGGTCAATCTATCTTTGGTTTCTTGATGTTTTTATAGTGCTCTCTTCACACAATATTTCACCTCCAGATAGCACTTGAATATTGAATAGTCAGAAGAATAGTATTTGGTACAAATAAAAATTATATAATTATTTTGAAGAATATTGTTTTACATATATATGAGAAATTAAAAAAAAAACTAATTTGGATTCACTGGAACACTATTGTACATGATTATTGTTCAATTTGTTGCAGATGATTTAAGTGGTGCAAAAGGTCAATTGTTAGTAAATATGATTGTAAAAATCATAAAAGATCACTTCTTTTGTACATATTCTTGATACATACTATTCATTAACACACAGATACCGAAAGTTGAGCCTTCATATCTTCCAGTGTTAATACCGTATTATACCACTATTCTGTGAATGTGAACTCCACTGTACGTACGGGGTTGCCATGGTATTTGGATTTCTTGGACCTATATAATAACATGGTGTAGATGAAATGCTGATAATGCTCATATCAACTTGCGGTCAAAACACAAACTACCCCAGAGGGATGGAATATAGTATTCATAACAATAATATGAACATGCCAAAGTCGGCCATTATTAAGCCTCGCATTTGCGTACATGCATTTATCACACCATGGCTCACTGTCCAAGGGCATCGCTGAAAGAGAACTGTGCCCAGTCTAGTTTGCAACCCAGTCTTTAATTCATTCAGTTCATAGTTGTTGTTTTTTCCCACCCAGTGTAAAATATGTGAGTGATGATACACTTGTGTATCGTGCAATTGATTCCCTTAGTCAAGAAAATTGTTTATAAAGGGAAATGTGTATTTGCCCAGGAAATTCTATCTATATTTATTTTTAACCATTTCCCTAAGGGAATTAAATACAAGGGGTCAGTAATCGCTCATGTAATTCCCAGATATTTTAGGAGAGGACCCCAGATGACATGTTGATGTACTTGAGACAGGCTCGTCAGGCAGTTTCTTGATTGTTGTATGTGTGTTTGCGTGTTGTTGTTTTTACAATTTACTCACCTGACCCATACTGCCAATATGTGAAGGTGATGAACCATATAAATATGATTAAAAATTGATGGTCAGATATTTTTCAGTATGAATTGAATACCTTACAGGAAGAAGGGCCCAACTCCATCTCCATAACATTCCCAATATTTGTGGAAGAAAGGTCCAACTCCATTCTTCCATGGAAACCATGATTAAGTGTACTTGGAACACTATTTGAGAGGAAGCCCCACCAGAGCAGTTCTTCTGGAGTAAACCAAACTTGCCTGGTTATCAAATTTATCAGTGGCAAGGTTATCTCTGAATTTGACAGGTGCTAATGGATGTTTTAATGTTATTGCATCAATTTGCAAAACTGTCAAATTTAGAGATAACCTCATCATGGATTAATTTGATAACCAGGCTGGTTTGGTTCACCCCAGAAGAACTGCTCTGGCGGGGCTTCCTCATGCCCTTCTATCACACACAAAACTGTTTTTGCCAAGCGGTTAAAACCGCATTTTTTTCTGCCTGCTGCAAAAACCTGCGAACCCTGCTCTTACCCCAAACCTTATCAAGCTCCCTGCCTACATTGTAATAGAAAATTTAATGTCCAATTTTCCAGTGCTAAATTACGATGGTATTGAGTATACATATTTCTCCCTTATTATATCATTGTTGGAATTGTGGGGGTACCTTCTGATCCCCCAAGCTAGATATCGATAATAAATTTCAAGATTCAATACTCTGATCTACGATTAGTTTGGGTGCCCTAATGCAACATGATATGTATAACATAATTATGCATGCCCCTAAATCCAGCCTAGTTTTGATGTATAGTCAGCCATATCAAATGTTCAACTACAGCCCATCTCCTCACTCTTCATTGTAGAGTGCGCTTTCCGGATCTGTTTTTAAATGCATGCGATATTGTCAAGAACTCTTGGGATATAAATAGTTTGGATGACTCAGAACTGCCTGCGTGGCTGCTTGCCTGGAGGGGTTCTTCTTTATTCATTTGCCGGAGCACCATCAACGTACAGATTGTTCTACTGTGGATACGTGCAACTTGAATTTTTAGTAGCTCAAAAATTTCACTGAATATATATCTTTTTTTTTTTTTGATAATTACAATTCTGATATTGTTGCCGTATTCTGCATAAAAAGAAATTCCTATCATATAAACTTGAACAAGATCCATACTACTTTGGACATTATTGGTCAATTAAAAATCACACATTTTGTTCTGCATATTTTCTGTTATGGTGCGATAGATTTAACTAGGTACATCTTGGAAGGAGTCGTAAAATTAATTGGCAAGATGCAAAGGATGAGCGTGTTTGACATAAAACAAATTATACAGGGGTATACATGCAAGTATGCAGCGTTGCATCATGGAATGAGGGAGCATATTTCTTGATCTTCACCCTCCCTTTTTTATATATCTGTATAATATCATTAGCAAATACTTGTGTAAATTGACATTTGAAAACATTAGAGATGTAATTTATAGGATTATATTATTTATCATTCAATTTGTCCATTAATGAGAGAAGTAAGAGTTGTGAATTTCGTGCAAATATTTAAGTAAATTTAACCATTCTATTTATTCAGTTACAATGAGTGTGTAAATACAAAACTATACAGTCCTTTTTTATGTCACTTATGTTGGGGAGTTAGAACCATCCAACCTGACAATCCAAGTTACAAAAATGGTTGATTCACGATTACTACTCAACTGGAAAGTATGTGCTCTATTTAATTGGTTAAGCAAAGCATAAAGGAAAAACAAATAATAGTTTTTGAATGTTTGTTTTTTCAAGCATCTATTTTTGTTAATGTGAAAGAAGGAAACTATTAACATTTCTATGTTCTAAACTCTTTTTTTTTGTACACTTTATTAAGCTGAAATGTAGCTTTCTGAAGTTAAGTTGCCTGATACATATGTACCAGGTAATTTCAACAAGTGGGCACTAATAATATATTCATTTTTTGCTAGCAGAATCTGAGAACTAGGAGAAATGGCAGTAAATATGTACGGTAGAAGTGGGAATATTGGTGCTATATTTATTTTTGCATATTTTATATTCTAATTCTAAGTTGCTCCCACAAAAAGAACAACGCATGAATATATTCCATTTGTGTATAGATCAATGTAAAGAAGCTTTAGAATTGCAAATTAAAAAGCAAGTGAACATTTCAAAATTGGTAAAGCACAAGAACTTAATCAGGTGAAAATCTCCACTTTATAAGTAATAATTGTATAGATACAAGAATATTTAATAATAAATTAAAAAGAAAGAAAAGCAATGTGACATTTAAAAATCTCATTATCATTCATATGACCAGAACATTTTGAGATTATCAAAATTAATTCAAATATACACAGCACTTATAAAATGTATGTGCAAATGACAATCATGAAAGTGAATGAAGGCACAATATGACATTTATTCTTGCATGAGTGAGGCTACTCAATTCAGAAACCATGTTATGCTTGGAATAGCCATAAACATTTGCTAGAGTATTATGAAGAAACAAGTACTGTTTTAAAAAAGATAACACCATGGATGAAGGTCATGTTTCATAATTTGGCATTGATAATACCTGAAATGCTGATAATTTTTGTACATGTGTGTGTTGACAGTGTTGTATAAATAACCAGGTGAGAAATACAGGCACATTTGTTGGTGGTAAATACCACCAATCACATACTGAGAAATACATGAAATACTCAAGAAATGTCATGTTGGAGGCTGAATTGAAAACTGTGTGCTAACTACATTTAAATTCATGTAACAAAAAGCTCAATGGAAGTCACATCCACCAAGTTTCATGACAATCTAGATATACAGATGACCTTGAAAACTTTTGCTGCTTTAGTCTGGTCATATCCACCAAATTTAATGACAAATCCAATTTATACTCAGTTGACCTTAACATGACCTTTAATTATTGGGTGCTTAATTGTGATTGCATGCACCAAGTTTTATGACAAATCGACAATCAATACTCAGTTCACTGTAGGTGGCTTTGACATGACTTTGAACATTTTGACAAGCCAACAAGCTATGCTAAGTTGGACATTTTGACAATCCAACAATCTATGTTCAGTTGACCTTGGCATTGCCTTTAACATTTTGGCGCTCAATCGTGATCACATCTACCAAATTTCACAACAATCTATACTCAGTTGACCTCGGATGATCTTGGCCTGACCTTGAACATTTTCCGTGCTTGCATCCATGTTCATGATAATCTTATAGACCATTGATAACGGGACCATGTGCCCAGAAAACACAATGTTTGTATGATTGAACTGATGTGCCCTACTCATGTTGAAAGAAGTTGGGAAATTCTATGCACTGTAAATGTTACCTGAGTGATAATGATCATAGAGAAACCTGTTGCAACTCCTTAATAAGCAGATTTTCAAAAGAAAATGTTATTGTCCTTTCATTTTTGCTGACCAAAATAGTTAATGCAAAATTCCGATCTCAAATGACACAAACACTCTCTCTCTCTATAAAACATTAAATGTAACTTTAGCAGCCTTTAGATGGTAGTGCTCAGATGGTGAGTTTCAAAATACACGGCATAAAAGGATTTCCTGTAAGAATAGTAGCATTATCTTGTAGCTGCAGAGTCTGGATGAGAATTGAAGACCTTCAAGATGATCACATTTCACTGCCTTGTATCATTTGTTGTGCTTTATGGTCCAATGTACTTTACTAACCAAGAAATGGGAGTACTGATTGGAAGTGACAGCAAAGAAGAGCTTGAAATATTGCAATATATCTCTGTTTTTCTAATCTGATACAAATTTAGCAGGTTGGCTGAGAGCATATTCATGTCTGGCACAATGTCAGCATAGACCTGACCCTGGTAGTAAGGTATAGAGATGCCTGGTACTGGGGCCTGATAGCTGATCCATGATCCGTGCTAGTTCAACTCCCAGTCAGCTTAGGGAACAAACCAAAAGATCAATGACATCCTATATAAACGAAACTAGTTTCGTTTAGGGGGGAGGGGGTAAAAATACTCGATTATGTTTGTACAAAAACATCGGTCTGAAGAATGTGTCATTATTATTATTATGTTTATAGGACGTCATCGATCTTTTGGTTTGTTCCCTTACACATACATTTAAAAAGGATGTTTACTGGCCTAACTTACTTTTATCTTTTCTTAAAATCATGAACCAATGAAGCTGTGAGACTTACCACCGTGGCTTTTTTTATTCAAACAAATTAATTTTGAATTTTCCTTTTTTTAAACTGGTGGTTTCGGTGCCCTGGCTTGCTATGACTAGGGATGTGAGAGAACATAACTGCCAACCCATGAGGAGAAGTTTATATGTGTGATCATGCTCCTCAGTGCATCTTTGATAATAATGTTGTAGTAAAGATAGGCATCTCCTTGCTACTTCTGGCAGGGAAAATTAAGATTGATATTTCTGTGGGCTGTACTTTAACACGTTTAACTAAGTAACATATTGATTTCAATATACCATGATGGTAGGGCAAATTTACAATCACCTAAGAAATGTTAAATGTACCATATTCGCTCTTTTAACAGCACATGCCCCAATATGCGCCCACCCAGCAATTTTCAACTTGCAAAACAGATGAAAAAAAGTCACTTGGCACCCACAGGATTCAACCTTTGACCCCCCCGCATGCCAACCACACGATCACAGACCGGTAGCTACACGGGTTATCGCTGCCCAGGCAGCAATTTCATGAGCATATAACACTTAGGGTGATTGCGTCATCGCAGACCCTGGGATTCACGCATGCGCTTAATTTTTCATTGTGGTATTCCGTGGTATTTTTGGTTGTTAGGGTTAATGGAATGAATCAAGGGTAGCGCTAGGTCGCTTTTTGGGGTCCCGGACCCACCAAAAGAGAGTTCGGACCCCCTGTTTTTCAATTTTCTGCAAGTTCAGGGGTCCCTGCAGACCCCCGATTTTTCAATCTAGCACTACAGACCTACCAATTATGCTGCATTTGTGCAACTCGGACTCACCAAACTCTACTCAGGACCCCCTACTTTTTAATTTTCTGCAAGTTCGGGGGTCCCTGCGGACACTGGAGTGTTTAGTTCTATGGTATCTTATGCATATTATTCAGTGACTTCCCTGACCTGATCATATGGACAGAATTGCTTGTATTTTCTAGGTCTTGCTTGATACATCCTTTAATTTAAATGCAAATGTTTTATGAAGGTTATATTCAAATTTAAGTCAATGCAATAGTTGCTTTTTAAAACGCCAAGATGTAATCCCAAGTGTCACATGTCAGCTATATAGCTTTTTACGAATATCTTTTTTACAATTTTCTGAGAAAGAAAGCAATGTATTTTGGAGGTACTCACAAATTAACTATTAAAATTGCTTTTGAAATTTTCACAGAAAAAAGTGGCAATTGATTGACATTTCAGCGTTTAAATATTGATTTAACATTTGCCATCAAATGGTAAATTGCATTTTCATTTTCAAATCTTTGTTGTGTATCTATATATGTCAAGGATGATAGTATTTTTGTAAGCAATAGAACAATGAGGCCAAAAGGCTGAGAACAACAAGGCCAAAGGCTGAGGACCTTGGGAATAACATACCGTAACCACAGAAATGCCTTGATGAATAAATAAATAAATAAATAAATAAATAACAAACAAAGGTACCAATCAACAATAGGCTTTTTAGCCTGGTTTGAGCATTTTGTTTGAGCCAGGTCCCATCAGGACCCAAGCGTGTCGCCACACGGAGCGACTGTTTAAACAAACAACAAACAAGCACAGTTTTGCCCAAGTCATAAGATAAGGGATGGGGCATGGGAGTTTTGGTCAGGCAGAATGTTTTTCTTCAATTTTAATGTATACCATCATACAGAGTTGGGTGGGGGATTGTTTTTACTCATCAGGGCCACCACCCCTGGAAATCAAATTGTGCAGCAATGGCAGATCATGTGAAAATACAAATAAATATGTACCCAGATCATGCAATAGGTGCAGTATTAACGAAACAGTTGATCACATGTTTTTTGACATTGTAATTTAATCTTCTCTGAACTTGAGAGCATGCACAACATGACTATTGTCCTGTTGTTTATACCGGTATGATAACATGGTTAGAGGAAAGGAAAAAGGAAAGAGACTGCAAAATTGTGCATTAATTGCTACGAATTGCGGCTGTGTCACAGCATGCTACCATGTGATAGGGTGTACCAAAATGGTTACTACTAGTATTATGTTATCTATTCAAGACACACATTCAAATTGCCAGTAATTTATTTGCAGAATATGTTTTGATAGACACATATAATCAGTGTTTTTCGTACAAGTCCTGAAAAGGTCTTTTGGCCTATTGTGGGGCATCAAGATCAAGATTTGGTGCACAAAAAGGTAACTCCCAACCTTAACTGAGTCGTACAGTAGTTTTTCCCACAAAACCTAGTCAACTGAAGATGATGTTAATGATGTCTGTACCATTATGTGTATCAATTGCAGATTTGCAGTCCTTCCATGGCATTCTACATGGGTGATGATGTACAATTCGCTGCAAAGGTAGTGATGTAAACAGGATTTATTACCATAGCGATAGGTGAAAACTATTTTTGAATGTATTGGCCTGCACTATAAAAGCAGGCTGCATTCAATACCCATCATGCCATCTGCAACACCAAATCATCATCACCTTTAAATTCATTGACATGATTCCATTCTTGGCATTGGGATGCCGATGGCCATGGGAAATTTGAATTTCACAAATTATCTCCTGATCTTGCATGTTTTTACATGATTGGAAATGTAATATAAATATAATTTTGTGCACAAAATCTTGATCTTGATTCCCAACAACAGGCCAATAGACCTTTTCAGGCCAATATACCTTTGTAGCAAATATATTATTTGCTACTGCAAACCTGGTGAAAAGTTATGTTTATCATAGGCTTAGGAACTGTGGGGGGCACAACCCCTCAATAATTTTGGTGCGGGGGCTGGTATACCTTTCAGCCCCCCCCCAATAATCCTAGGTGAAGTTAAAAAATTGTGATATTAAAGATAGAGGGAAAATGGGTGTTTGTGACCCATATTTTACAAAATTGTCTGACACCCAGGGGGAACCCCCCCTCAGGCACCCCCAGGGTGGCCCACCAAAATTTCAGCCTCCCAATGTTGAAAATCTTCCTAAGCCAATGTTTATTATATTTAATTCCTGTGGATCATGCCACTGTTTTTCCATGTTGAAAATATACAACAATGTGATGTTGTGATCAGGTGTTTGTGTGGGTTAATGCAGCTCCACCTGCAGCATGTGATTAAGAAGAGCTTTATCAAAATAATGACCATTACAAATCGCTATTATAGGAAGCCAAAACAAGGAAATAAAGGAAGCTTCAGCCAAGGGTGGGTATAATATCCCAGGTACTTCATGTGGATTGTATCTAGCTAACCTACATCATGTGCATCACCAGTGTTTGTAACTCTCTTTAAATTAGGTGCGCCAAATGAAGCATTTTTCCTAAATTGGCCGAATTTTGGCTCACAAATTTCTCAAATTGACTCATTTTGATACAGAATTGCACATTTTTGTGCGCCAAATCTAAATTTCGCTGGGCCACAATCGCAATATACAGCCTCTGAGTAAACACTGTGTATCATTGACTACTGCCAAATTCCATAGTGATACATTTACAGCAAGTAACATTCAAATGTCAAAATGTGATGATACTTGTTACTTGAGTTAAAAATGTTACACACTTCAGGCAAGTCTCTGAAGTTCATTCAATCATTTGTAAAAGTTCATTGCCTTTGCCTTTGTAGTAATAAACACACTATATTTCAATTCAATGACTTTGTAAATAGGTTCTCTCATGAGTAGTATGGCCGGAAGGGTGGATATCACACAGCCAATGACATGGTATCTTTTGGTCTTGTTTTCTCTATAGTAGTGTGTTGTTTTGTTAAGTCAGTTTCAATTTCTGTCTTGTCAAGATTTGTGTAATTTAAGCTTTACTATCTATTTGAAGTTGTCTTCAGGTCACCTTTGGAAACTGATAATCTCTAGGTTTGAATGTTTGCTGTGTAAATTGTGCACAGTAATTGTTGTGCAGTGGCACATTTGATAAACGGACATTGATTGATTAACACAGTGTAGTATTGAGAGTTCAATTATAAATATAAGAAAGTACCATATTCATTCCATTAAGGGGGTACTACACCCCTCGATAAATTTGTGTCTACTTTTGCATTTTTCTCAAAAACTAATAACACAGTGGTAACAAAAGTTATGTATATTATTGGGGCAAGGAATCCAGTTACTACACTGGAATTTCATTGACCCAAGACAAGCAGTTCGTTATTTATGATAAGAAATAAGGTACCGCTATGATGTACCCCATTTCTTATCATATATACTGAACCGCTTGGCTTGTGTCACTGAAATTTCAGTGTAGTAATTGGATCCTTGCCCCAATAATATACATAACTTTTGTTACCAGTGTGTTATTATTTTTGAGAAAATGCAAAAATCGTCATTAAATTTACCACAGGGTGTAGTACCCCTTAACCGCCAGGGAGCTTAACAAAGTCATTTTGGGTTGGCACTTGTTTTTTATATTGTTATAAACAATTGCCCAAAATTTGAATTTCATATGTAGGCCTAGATGGATCCGTGTTTGATAAATGTGTAGTTGGATCCATAGGATATAAGTGTTGGATCACAAATTAGCACTGTCTATTTTCATGTGAGTGTGGGAACCAATTTTGTTTGATATTAATGTCAGTTACCTTTAGATTTACTTATTGTCTTTTACTAGGCCAAACAAAGTCTACCCGGGTACTTTAAGAGTGGAAATTTTAGGTGAACAGTAATTTTCACGCTTTTTGTGTTCAATCCAGGTACGGCATTTTAAATAAAAATGCGTTCTTTTATGAATAAGCCTTTGCAAAGTTAAATATTTTCAAAATTGATGCAGTGCAAAAAATTACACACACTAAAATTACTACTTTCACTGTAACATCATGTCATCATCATGTAAAAAACATGTCAATGTTTGAATGCAAGCACGTTTTAACTGCTTTGTTATGAGACTCGCAACATTGTTGTATTCAGTCAATGATATGCTATTTTAAAGGTGGGTGGTCCGATTATATTCAGTGATATGATCATTTTAAAGGAGGTTGATCTGATCTTCTAGAATCTGTGGTCTGATTATAATAACACATGATGTTTTCTATACCTCACATTTAGGACCATCATCCAAACATTCTTATTCCAAATTGCTCCAACGGTTTGCATTCTACATGTAGTTCTAAAGTGGGTATCACAGTGACTCTACATGACTTCCAGGGTGGTGTATCGCCAAACTACCTGTTTTTTGTTCATATTGTCAAACGAGACATATTCCACGCCTACAATTCCACTGCAGTATGAGCTTTCACCTGATAGCAAAATCTGCATTTTATTTGGGTAGATTGGAGGTGGTGGTGAAGCTGTCATTTGGGTCATCCAGCTTTAATGAAGCAAAGTTGCCTTAGAAAGGGGTCAAAAGATGAACACAATAAGTTAAACTTGCTATTGCTGATAACATGTGTTATTGGTTGCTTGCAGAGATTTCAATTGTGCAATATTGATACAAAGGGTATAAATCAAGAGTGGCAGATTCTGGACATAGAAGGCTTATTTCTTGCTGTGGGTAGGAAATAATTACAGGTAAGAATGAATCTTCAAAAGCCAATGACTTGATTAGTTGGCAACTACAAAGGAACAGTGACAGTATTGTGTTCTTATGCATGGGGATTCCTTACAATTTAACTGTCCAAGATAAATGAACTATTGTTACGTTTATGGCTCACAGGACTTTCAAATTAAGGTAGGGGATGGATATACATAATGCTTGTTCAGCTGCTCTGTGTAACATGGAGGTAGTGCGAGTCATCATTTAACACTAATACTTATCCACACGGTCCCTCCTCACGGTTGTTACTCTAAGCACTCCGACTCCATATTAGCTGCAACGTTTGCTCCGTGTTAGTGTGCTACCACAGAGATTCTCGGTGGTAAATCTATTGTGTTAAGCTTTGTGTTTGTTAACACGGGTGCTAACCTCAAAGGTAGCTTAGTGTTAGCCTAACACAAGCTTAACTCTAAGCCCATGTGAACAATGCTATAATGATTGAATCTATTTTAATCAGCAGTCAAATGCCTTGGGGTTTAGATATTAGCCCTATCTTATTCTTTATACTAGTTTTGGGATTAGTAGAGTCAGAGGTAATATAAGGGCTAAGGTATAGTGTTGCTTTGTACCTTTTTATAGAGTAAGGGGTAGGATTTAATTTTCTGTGAGTATGCATTTACCCCAAATGCTTTATCAGCTAAAGTTGAATACAGTCACATTTCTCACATGACCTGTGGCTGTTTTCACGTAATTATTCTTTTGATCTCATTTTAATATATTCATGAGAGGGTGCCCCGTTAAAAATTCAACATTAATTGATCTTAGAATCGGCCTAATATTCATGTGTGCATAATGTTGCTACAAAATTCAATCTATTAAATACACACAGTCCCCCTTTGATATGGATTTATTTTGTAGCAATTACCCACTGGAAGTTGTTTAGTATGTTGTTTGCTTTCATCTGAGGAAAGTTCAGGTCCATGTGTGGCACTGCAGGGAATTATTGGCACTTTTCAGGTTTAAATCACAATAGATTTTAGTACAATTATTACTCTGGTCATGCACAGTGATTTTGATGTATACAAAACGACAGATTCTTTTAAATGTGAGGTCGCGTGGAGTCATGTACGCCATTGTATGAAGACTATTTAAATATCCAAATCATAAAGATTGGAAATGATTTAGTTATAGTATAGATTTAGCTAGGTTTATAATTTACTATTTCAATAGTGGTCGTGATCAAGTAATGTTTCTGTTTTGTGGTAAAAATGCATGCACACACATACACTTTCATAACAGGCTGATAATAAAAGTCAGTTTTAAAGCAAATTGTATGTTTAAAGGGTCCAGGACTTGAATCATAAATACAGTGGTGTATCCAGGGATGTGAGGATGAAGTGCCAGTATCCCCATACCAAGGTCTGGTCTCTTAAAAAAAAAACCCAATACAAATCATTTCAAATAAGTTGGCAATGGATAACATCAACATCGTGCTGGAATGCTTCAAAAACATATTTGGTACTCAAAATATTTTGGTTCCCCTCAACCCATCCATCAATTTCAAAAGCAGCTCTTTCAAATTGTAGCCCTCTAAGTAAGGACCATTGATATGTATCGATAATTATCAATAAATCTGACTGTCCAATAATATCAATATTGCCGATATCACTTTATGAAGAAAAATGATATAACAAAGTTGCAGATAATGTAAAAAGTTTTGAAAAGGACTCCCCATAAGTTGCTGGAAGGTGGCTGGTGCATTTGCGAGTCCAAATGGCATACCGCTTTATAAGACACTGGAAGGTGACTGGTGCATTTGTGAGTCCGCATGGCATAGCGCTCCATAAGACACTGGAAGGTGGCTGGTGCATTTGCGAGTCCAAATGGCATAGCGCTCCATAAGACACTGGAAGATGGCTGGTGCATTTGCGAGTCCAAATGGCATAGCGCTCCATAAGACACTGGAAGGTGGGTGGTGCATTTGCGAGTCCAAATGGCATAGCGCTCCATAAGACACTGGAAGGTGGCTGGTGCATTTGTGAGTCTAAATGGCATAGCGCTCCATAAGACTCTGGAAGGTGGTGCATTTGCGAGTCCAAATGCCATAGCGCTCCATAAGAGACTGGAAGGTGGCTGGTGCATTTGCGAGTTCAAATGGCATAGCGCTCCATAAGACACTGGAAGGTGGGTGGTGCATTTGCGAGTCCAAATGGCATAGCGCTCCATAAGACACTGGAAGGTGGGTGGTGCATTTGCGAGTCCAAATGTCATAGCGCTCCATAAGACACTGGAAGGTGGCTAGTGCATTTGTGAGTCCAAATGGCATAGCGCTCCATAAGACACTGGAAGGTGGCTGGTGCATTTGCGAGTTCAAATGGCATAGCGCTCCATAAGACACTGGAAGGTGGCTGGTGCATTTGCGAGTCCAAATGGCATAGCGCTCCATAAGACACTGGAAGGGTGGTGGTGCATTTGCGAGTCCAAATGGCATAGCGCTCAATGAGACACTGGAAGGTGATTGGTGCATTTGTGAGTATGGTGCTGACCAATGTATCGTTATTTTTTTTAAATTCTGACATTGACCGTCCTTGGCTCGTTGGCCCTGTTGGGAATTGTTTTTCAAAAACTCCATTTTAAGCACCCCCCCCCATTTCCCTTTCCTGTTCCCCTTGTCCCCCAGAAAAAATCCTTGTGCTGCTGCTAGCCATTTCATAACATTATAGAAATAGTAAATAATTTCATAACAATTAACATTACCTTGTTAGATCAATTTTGAATCAAAGTGAAATTGGCCGCAGATTTCATTTGATCACTGGTATACTGACATATGTAATGCAGGATACGGTCAGTTTGGAATTGGCACCCTTTGTGCTATCAAATTACGACGCATCCACACTCTGGCTCTGGTCAGTGCATACTCATCATCTCCATGAACCAGATGGTATTGTCTGGTTAGCTCATTCATTACACATCACAAATTTATAATATCATTTAGAATATGGGTAGTTTTTCTCCAGGGTGTCAGGTGTTGTTTTCTCTATAGATTCCATGTTCCTATGTGAATGTGACCTACATTCCAATGTTTGCGCATCTAAGGGAAAGAAAATAAGAGAATGCATCATTTTTAAATGCACAAAGGATGAAAATTGTGAGTATAATCTCATATAATGCATTGGGCTATACCACAGGAGTGAATAGCTCATATTCTGAAAGTCCCAATAATATCAATCTTCATTATTTTTTATAAATGTGAATGTTAATTGTGAAATTGCTTCAGCATAATTTTTTTTATATTGATATGTATATTCAATTTGAAATAGCGGAATTGTTTCGTACATTTTTTTTAAATGAAAAGACATTTTGTTAGCCAGGGATGTAAACATTGAATAGATATGGAGACATTATACATTTGATCTTTTACCATCAATAGAAGATTTCGAGGTCATCTCTAAATTTAGAATAGACCAGAAATGCTAATTTATTTGCAGTGATTGAATAGAGTAGAAACTAGAGCTAATTGCGCATACACATATACGCGACCTTAGCAATAGCTAATTACCTAGGCCTATAGCTAATTAGCCCAGCTATATAGCATGAATGCATGTAAGAGGTAGTATGTTATGCTGATTTTACTGAGAGGTCTTTTTTTGAAATGCACTATAACTTTGGAATTTGGCTAGAGACCAAGGTTAATTCGTTAGCTCACCTATAGCATATGCGAGTTCAAAAGGTCCAGCATATGTATAATTCATTGGAATATACATGTATGAACAGAGTTTGTAGTATTATAATTATAATCATAAATTATATTACATAATTATTTTCCATACTATTACAGTATGTGAAATCATTTTGATAAGGCCAAGTAAAATAAAAAACATGTTTCAAAAAGGAGGAAGAGGGGGATTTTTATTTTTTATCCTAAAATTGGTGCAAATACCCATAATTAGAACTGTTTTAGCGCACACAATAATGCCTGGAAAAAGGAGGAGGCCTCTTTTTATATCTTGTTCAAAGAGATAGGCCTCCTCTAATTATCATAAAACCTTCCAAAAGTGTTTCTTGTATATTGGCAAGGCTATAGAAAGCATCTTTACTCCCAAGAGTTATAACTGAATTTCAAAAAATAAAAATATAATTGAAGAAACCTCAAAAAAGAAAAAGGAAGTGGGAGAAGACGCGAAACATGATTATTTTTTATTTGGCCTAACCAAAAATTATTCAATATTCATGTAAATATTTCTGTGCAACTTTGGTCATGCGCTATTATAGTGCGACTTCCTAAGGTAATTTGCTACATAATGGAAGTAATACCTACATGACCTTTGACCCCAATGACCTTTGACCCAATGACCTTTGACCCCAATGGTTGTATGCAAGTAATGTCATGCTATAATTTATTTGTGATTGACTTAGAATTTTTAGTAACAGAACAGAAAATCACATCAGCCATAATGACCTTCGTATGACCTTTGACCTCAAGGCTAATGCATGTGTCAAGTGACGCATCTTGCTGTGTAATTTAGTAAGGAGTAGCAGTTTTAGTAAAATAATAGGAAATAACATTTTCGACCATAATAACCTTTCCATGACCTTTGACCTTGAGTTGGTCATGTGACATTTGTGCCACCAGCTATTAGTCCTGATGACCAAGTAACATTGTTGTACTATATATATTTGCGACAGGAGCAGCATTTTAGGGTATTTGGTCATATACCAGAAGTATCCCCTTAATGACCTTTGACCCCGATTCTGGACAATAACTTTTAGACACTGGGTATAGCTGATGCATGTACCAAAGTGCCATCATCGTGCTGTGTAATTTGTGGAAGGAGTAGCATTTTTAGTGAAATCACGCTTTTGGCCATTGGCGGAAGTGGATGACCTTGACCTGAAGTTGATCATGTTTCATTTGTCCCCCACCCAATGGTCCTAATGACCAACTATGGTCAACATGGCTCAAAGCATATGGCTACGGTGGCTCATTATAAGATTGACAGAAAGAAAGAAAGAAAGAAAGAAAGAAAGAAACAAAGAACTTGACAGAAACAGACCTTAGCAATTTTGCAAATTGCTAAGGAATAAATTGCAATTCTGATTCAACTTAGCTTCTTGCCTCTTACTGTGGAAGTGGAAATTTGTGTGTGATTAATTTGACACGCTGTGCCAATTTTTAACTGCTTCAGTTATTTATAAATTTGAAGTTTGTAATTATAAGCTTCCTTACATTGAGCAATGCAAAAAAGGAATTTACTAACCCGATGTAAATTTACTTGATGTTTTCTTGGAACGTGACATGTGCAAAAATAAATCTAGGGTGAAAATGTCCACTATTACAGTATTTTAGTATTGCACCCCACTGGTTTGTTTACATGTGTCAATCACCATCAATAGATGGCAGTATTTCATTTACTTTGTAAGCATGTATTGAGTTGGCCACACTGAACCTACTGAGGGCAGCATTTATTGTGTACCATTGCAAATCATCGGTCTCTCCAACTAATCTTAATAATTTATGGAGTAATGACTCATACGTGCAAATTTGATGATATCATTGGTTTAATGCTCAATTGGCAAAGTCTCCGACACAGGCACAAATATGAGACATGCTCTTCAAGAAGGGGTAACAACAAATCTGTGTTTGAGACAAGTTGCAATAAACATGTGGAGTGCACATCCTCTCACAGCCGCACAGCTTGGCCAGGTCTTTTAGTATTACATTATACAGGAGTGACATAGGATTGTAGAAGAGCACAAATCTATTACAGTGCTAAATATTTGTCAGAAAATCATCACCATATTGCCAGATTTACCAGTTTTCTCATCAAATGAGGCAAATTTCATCCTCCACAAACCCTTGTCAATATGATGCTGTCTGGTTGGTATGGAAGATTCAGAGATGGGATGCATTCGATGAAACGCTGGATGTGGAGCTATTACAAAAATTGGGAGCGGGATAAAGTTATCCAGACTGGTCTGTTCCATCCAGAACAGCTGTCATGGGGCACCGGTAAGATGCCATTTATTTGTCTGTCTGTCTGATTGTCTGTCATCAATTTTATTGAAATGAAAATAATACTTTTGTAATAATAAGTTTTGAAGCTTGAAGTATATTGTATTATTACTAACACAGTTCAACACATGTTGCTGTGTTTCTTGTGTTTATTGAAACTAAGATTAACTTTTGTATAAATTAACTTAAGTATAACAGACATCTAGATGTAGAAGTAAGATGTATTTGAATTTTGTATGATTTTTAAGGTTAAAATAAAATTTGTAATGATTTTAACTTTTAAAGGCAGTTTTTAGTCAGTAGTAGTAATAGTACTGTTTATAATATAAATTGGAAATCTTTGTAATAATATAGGCCTAGATTCTTTTTTAAATTTTCAGATAAACAACTTTCATGAATATTGCATGATACATATTTATATAGATTTTAAAATATTTGTGGCCATATCAAAATGATACAGTTATTAGTTATAATAGAACCTACAAAAATGATTACCATTTTGTCCAACAGAACACATTAGACCATTTCAATTCCATTCATTCCAATTAAACCCGAAGCATGAAATAATTTCCCAAACTCTCGCATATAAATCGGTACCTCTTCAGCATCACAAGCAGTGCGGCGTTACAATGTGTAACATGAAAGACACAATCAAGCGTGAGGTGTGTCTTGTAAAAGAGATAATTTTAGAGATTAATGTTTACGTTGCCAAGGGTCATGACGTACATTTGCACTTTACTTTCCATTTAACTATAATCTTGTTGCGAAGTGCCAAATAGGGGAGGTGTTAGTGCAATATGTTAGGAAAATATTTTACCTGATGACCCCATGCTGACATTGGCTAAATATTCCTTATATTTCTTGTCTGCCATTTTGTCCCCCTAGCTTTCTTAATATATACCGCTCACTGCACTTGGTTTTCCAATCTTGATTTGAAATGGTCTATAATTATAAGAATAACAAAAACTTTTGTGGCCTTTACATCAGGGCTCAAAATCAAATTTTGGGAAGTTCATTTTCAATGCCATTAAGGTAAGACCAAATGAAAACATCCTTCAAGGTCACAAGGGACAAAATAATGCCTTGGGGCACTAACATAGTTTGAAACACTCAAACTAAATGGATGAGCTAGATAGAGTCCCAGGGATAGGGTAAATGGTAGTATTGGAGGGGGGGGGGGGGAAGGGGCAGCAAAAAACCATGTTTAAGATATTTGACATCTGAGATATACCAAAGTGAGTGATAGCGATCATGCCATATGTGACTGGACGCCAGCGAATCAGCCGTAAAGTCAGCCCGGTCAATTTTGTTTTATTTCGTGTTTAGAAAATATATACCATAAGCTTTAAAATGGTATATCATTTGACTTCAAACGATATCCAAAAGCGGGGTTATGATTTGTTGAACTCTGTTCCTTCGACAAAATTGTATTTTTTATCGGTTCTACATGTGTCTCTTTTTCTACATTTCTGGTAATAAATATCCAACAGTCATAATTGGCGGTCATTTCAAATCATCCCCAAGTCAACGAGGTTCAGAAATATCCTCTCATTGTTCATTGTTGATTATACATACCCAGACAAAATACAATGCTTTGTTATCTACCACTTGAACAGGATCTAGCCAAAGCAAACAAAGACAAGAACTATTCTATAGAAATAGGTAGAAGCTTATTATCCTCTTCAGCAGTAGTATTATTGATTGATTTAAACGGCGTTTGATAAGATACTTGTCGCAACGAATTGATACACCTATGAATACGACCTTCACATACATTTTACACTTTAACTCAGAATACAATTTGCCGAGTTTACGGCTGATTCGCCGCGTCCACTCACATATTAAAGGTCATGCGGTAGTCAAAATCTAAAATTGCTCCGCCAAGACATTCCTCTGATCATAAGAATTCATACCAATAATCTGCATTGTATCATTTTAGAGTTTTATCAGTGGGTGAAAAGGTCACATTTTGGACATAGGGGTCAAACTTGGTGAAATGCTCTGATTCTCATAAAATTGGTCGCTAGGTGTTTGATGTGTGACAACAAATTAATATACATGTAAATAGTTTGCAATATCTATATAGGGTGTTTAGTATAAATACAGCAAAGTGATCAATGCCCATTGAGCTCTATTGGCCATGACCTATTTAGTATTTGGCAAAATTTCAAGGTATCTACCTCTGTATCCACTGAACACACAATAGCCTTAGAGCGTGTTTCTACAGGAGCCCCGCTAAGTTACCGCTAAATGGATAACGGTATCTTACCGTTATCTTACCGTTTAAGCTGCTGTTTCCACAGACAGGTTTTTGCCGTTAGCGTGTTCATACCGTTTAAGCTGAATGACGTCATGTGATGTCCCTCTACCCTAACATCCCTATTGGTTTTAGTTATTTGCATCGTACCAACAAACATGTTTTAAAATTGTATTTTGTCTTACCTTTTACTGTAGTATGGCCAGAATCTTGCATAGTAGGCCTAGAATTAATGCTATAGAATGGATTGTTTAATGGTTGATTACTGCTAAATAATCACTTTTAAGTTTGTTAGATTTTGCAAATCAACAGAAAAGTTTGAAATTTTACACAGTTTTTCACTATTTTGTGGCATTTACAAATTTCCGTGAACAAACCCTGTTATTAAGGTTTTTGTCATGTCGTCCGTCCAATTTACCTGTTGATTAACAGCCATTTTGCCTGATTTTGCTCAATACACGGCAAGTTACCGCTTCGGTCTGTTTCTATAGAAAGTCTACCCGCTTCGTCAACTGCAAAAACCTACTCCAACGAGGTTTCCGTTGGCGTTGAAAAGGCGTTGCAAAAAGGCGTTGCAAAAAGGCGTTGGGGGCTGTTTCCACAGGAGTGATTAACGGTTCCATACCATTTCCAAAACGGTATTTGGCTCTGTGGAAACACGCTCCATGTAGCTTACAGTGTTAATTTTGAGGCTTGCTTTATTGTGTAAAACAGTAATGATGAATGAGATTATTATGGTATCATAAAGAGAGTGAACTGTCATTTCAACTAGATAGCTCAATTTTTGGCACAACTCTATCCTTTTCATGTGGGTGCTATTTCTTCTCTACAATAAATATTGTACTACATTAGTGAATATATTGTTAAATTTAATGTTTAAGGACTATTATAAGCTTCAACGGGGAAGGTGTAATAATGGTGTATACTGGGGAGGGGGAATTGCAAGGGGCTAAGCATTTTTTGGCAGGTTGAGAAAGGAGAAATGGATGTTTTGGGGCAATTTTTCAATTTAATGTACTCTATAAAGTGTAGAAAAACGTTGCAAGTGCAAAATGTCCTGCTTGCTGCGCTTTTACCACATTGTCAGACAATTTAAAGATATGTCGTAAAGGGGTCATCAGCAATGATATTGGCAGATCATTTTGAGAATTCACCCCATACATTTATGCACAGCCTCTTAGAAGTCCTAGAAGTCTTGATGTTTGTACAGAGGTGCTCTAATGTATGTTCCTTTTACTAAATTAATTTGATAAGAAAATGTGTTAAAATTGTACATGGAACATATGGCAACCCAGATGATGAGATAATCATGTTGCAAGTATATATTTGAGTAACTTTAATAACCAATCCAATTAGACCAGGAACAGCAGTAAGATTGAAACTAACGCCAAGGGATATATGCTGCATGATCCAGCAAAATAAGATGTTTGTCGGAAAAATTGATTTCAAGAAAATATTGACCATGATTCAAGCATATTTCGTTATATTTTTATCATTTGAACTGAAATCAGAAATGCTAATATTTCATGCTCTATATTAAGCCGTTCATTTTCAACCAGTTACATTGAAATTTGAATGGTATTTTGGGTGCATTTGAAGTGCAGATAGAATTTTTTTACCTGTATTATAATTCAGTCTTAATGGTATTTAAAACATATGTTGGTGAGTGAACAAGGTTAGCTACCTCTTAGTGCCTGCAGAATTGTGCACATGAATTTACATGATCAAGCTATCCGTTACACCTTCAATCAATTTAATTATACATATTCTTACATGAAAAATGTTCTAATGGAGGAGTCTAGTTTTAATATTGACCTGGATATACTATACTAGCCAGGAGCTTCTCAAGATGAAGTTGTCGTTGCAGCATTATAGCAGAAACAATGCATATAATTTAGCGACAAACCGCTGTGCATGCTGCGAATAATTCTGGCTATTACGATGATGATATTATGTTGATATGAAACAAATCCTGCGATACTAATGAAATACGTATGTGCACAGAGGTGTTTGATAGAAAGTGGCAAATTTTCAAGATCAGGTTACAAGTTTGAGATAGGAAGAGACGCAGGAGTCCATGGGAAGATTGGTAATGAGGTTGTTCATAGAGCATTATCATGCATAATTGAAATTGACAAGACTCTGTACAAAATAGTTGCTATATGTTTATATTTTTTTGGGGGGGGTTCGGTGATAACTAAGATGGTAATGATAAAAGCCTTCAAAGCAGAAAGACACATAGTGTTTATAATGCAAGTTTATGTCTGCTTTAGTAAAAACTATGCTACTTTGCCAGACCCTATGGATATTTTTAGATCTGTATAATCTGTATTGCTATAATTTCACCTTCGTTTATGAAATTGAAAAAGCCACTTTCTGGGGCAAAGCATTAACATTTGTTATATTTAGAACTACATTATTGTAAATCAAACCTAAATTCCATATCTGCACCAAAATATTGGTTTGTTAATTTTGGAATTTTATTTTCATCGTTGAAACCTTGTGAATGAATTGGTAATCTTTATTGAAGACCTTGTTAATGTATACCCCAGCCAGAGGAGTTTAATAGTAAGAAAGCCAGAAGTTGGACTGTAGCCTTACATTATTCATGCTTCACTCAAGTGACAAAAGTGGTTTGGTTTGGGAAGGAACTCATGGAGGTTGGAACTGAAGCTCTTGTCAAAAATGTGAGCATTAGCTGGAGCACCTGAATTTTTGTATGACTGATTATCGCTGCATGGTTTATTGCTGTGTGTGACAAACCATCCCTGGCAATAACCAATTGCACCCTAGTCGTCGCCGTGGTGGGCTTATGGCTGTTCCATGCGCATTCTGCGGGCTATTTGAGGGTATCGCGATCAGAGGAACTGAACCACATTTATCATTATCATGTCTGATTTGCTATGCAAATTTGGAGGTACTAATCTTCATGCTTCTTTTTACCATGCACAAACTGACTCCAAGTCACTCTATGCTAGGATCTCTGGTATGAAGTAGAAATGTAGGTGTAGATGTATATAGTAATAGTACTACCGGTAGGTGTATTTGTAAATAAACACATTAATTTGACTCATCAGAACATGCAAAAGGAAACAAAATGGTAGTTCCTGTTGATCACGGTCCACCTGTGAATGACTTCAAAATTGACTCTAAATATAACCCCTATTAGATCAGCAGGTAACGTTTGACTTTCAATTGACATTGATAATTGTGATATTTATCGATCACGTTCAGGCTAATTTTCAGTATTTGTCATGGAAACCAACCACGGACCATAGCAACCATTTAAGGAAGTCACTGTGAGACGCATTTACATGACAATACTTCCACTTTTTACTGACAGTAGTACCGACTCTGAAAAGGACTGGTTTTGTTGCAAAATTGGCCCTTTGGCATAATAACTTTTTTATGGAACAGTGGGCTGAGAGTGTCACGGTGTTGTAGTTCGATATGGCAACATTATGTATGATGGCAGAGCAAATGCCGTTCGTAGAGGATCATTTTGATTTTTACTCGTACTTACATGATTTTGATTATGATGATGATGACGATGAAAATGGTAAGCCTAAGTGATCAAAGTTTGAACTTATAGCTTGATTTTGTTGGAAGCAAAACTGATTTGTGTAGGTCATTAAGAAATGATTTGTAGTAAACTGTAATAGATAAAATATTGTGGTCGTACAAGATACATGCGGAACATATAGTGTAGTATTTCATAGGCCTAGGAGTCATTTTGATTATGAGGAAACTCTGTAGCAGTAATGTAATCGTAATTTTGTTTCAAAATTGCTCAGGTTTCATAGTCCGCCTTAGATGTTAGAGTATCATGCATGGACAAATGTAACCTTTATATTGTATTCTAAGCTAGTTAAAATATTGATATTATTTTTGATATCATACATGTCATTGACATTGGATCCTTCTCCTATACTACTACCAGGAACCACCGCCACGCTCAATCGTAATTTAAACGAGGCAGCGCAGGACTATGTATGGCTGTATTGGAATCCAGTTTGGAGAGGTATAGAATAAAACTACTCTTTAGCTATGTCTTGTGTATCTATGTTTTAAGTGTTGGCCTACTAAGGCCTTGTGATTGTGGCTTCATAAAGTTCAATTCAGTCACCAACATTACCACAATCAGTATATTTTTATGAGTCACAAATTGTTAAATATTTTCAGAATTTTAAAAGCATTTACAGGGAAACGTAACATAATTGGCTGTATCTTTTCCAGTTCTTGACTAATTTCTTAAAATTCTGCACCTTATTCAATGAGCTCATATGGATACAAGTGAGCCCAGAATAAAAATTTCAATTTGTCCCGAGGATTTTTACTATGTAAATAGATTTTCTCAATGACCATTGACTAGTTCAAAATCTATCTTTGAAGAATAACATGAATGAAATGAATCATGCAACAGATGTAGGCCTACATGTAAATGTCAGGCCAAGAGAGCTGAAGCGCTTCTAAAAGTGTCCCGTCATTTCACCATATGTTGCATGATGCAATTCCTCGGTGAGGATATGAACTATGTATACCAGCATGAGGAAGTCAGGTATTTATAGTCAGATACAGGGCCGCTGAGAACAGTGCCAGGCTCGGCATGGGGAAAATAATCACTTCAAAATAATAGAAGTATCAAAGATGAGCCCTTTATTTAGGATTTGCATGGGAATGGCACAAAATATTATATTTTTACACCAAAATATTCATCAGAAGGCAATTTCTTAGCAAAAGTTTAGCTTTGGACCCTCTGCCTGGACAGGACTGCTCTTGGTCCCCTGTAGGCCTGGGCCCCAAGACTTGTTACATGAACGTGATGATTCATGATATAAATGTCAAATGTTTTATTTGTTACCTTGTTTCTTATAGTTTGATCTCTGACTTTTTACTCTACGATTCAAATCTTTTTAATTTTACATAGAGTTCCAAAAGTTTTATGAAATTATTTGATGTCAAGTTCATACTGAATTAATTTTTGTGATATTTTGTTTTGGAGGTATTTCCAATACCTTACCTTTTCCCCCTTTTATTATGTTTGCTAATAATGTTGTTTACGTTTTGAGATATATTGCTCTCAGCAAAATTGTGCTCATATTTAATTACACACGGTTCTCAATTCTTGATGAAATTGCAGCCGATTATTAAAATTATTATAATCTATGAGATATCTATTCCTAGAGTGATATCAAAGCAAAGTTTTGAGCCTGGGGTCTACAATGAACTTGCCTAACCTTCTCACATTTGATATTCCAATAGAAGGGCACAACCATGCATGATGTTTTTAATATGCGAACAAAAATAAATATAACCTTATACCGAAAAGCATAGATTTATTATCACCGGTAGCCCCGCAAGGGAGAATACATTCAAAGGTGAAGGCAGCAAAGTTGGGTGTAGTGGCTGCTTGATGAAGATAACATGATTATACAAACTTTTCAAAATAAGTGATCCTACGTTTAGTCGTACTCACTTTTAGGGTCTACTGTGTAGCGGATGTTTCATCACTATTAATTTTTTGTGATCTAAACTCTGAGCAGTATAACGGTTTCTTGTATTTGCGGTTTCAAAAATCGACACAATAAAACCCATAGCTTTTAAAGTTGTGGGCGTCGTTGTGGAGCAGATCGCACATAATATGGCTTTCATGTTTTGGATCACAGATCTGTGCTCATTAACTTTGGGGAAAACTAGGTCATACCTCAGTTTGTTTCTAAAGAGTCACTGACACCTGAAAGTACACATATGTATAATTAAACGTGATGCCTGCTTCTGCACACAATTAGTGATAACAAAATTACCTGGCAGCTATTTTATTCACCTGTCCACATCTGCCTGTATTTTTGATGAAAGACTTCCAGCTCATAACCCTTGTAATGCATCCAATATGTTGTGCGCATTAGTGATAGGGATGTCTTCATTTAGCCAATCTCTCTTACCAATATATCATGCCGATGATATCCAATTAGCACAAATCACGGCTAAATCTCAGCGAATGATTTCAGCCGATTATCGGTTTATGAAACTATGTATATTTGATACAATCTTTTGCAGTCAGTCATTTTGCTCTTGTCACTTATTTATCAAAATGAATAATTTGAATATTCTTTAATATTTCAAGTTCTGGTCATCTGCTGTATAAATTTACTAGCTTATTTCCATACTACACCAGGCACAAAAAGAAACTCGTCAGTTATATTCATCCTTGCTGTTCAATAACTTGATAATTTTGGATTATTCTGAAATATACATTTTGTCAATTGGACTTTGCTTTCTCATTTGACACCCTGTTCGTGAAAAAGCGAACAAGAATTGACTCAAGATATCGCCTCCAAAGCCTCAAACCCCAAAATCAAAAGTTGCATTTTCAACGATTTTCAATGGGAACGCATCGTTGTATTGCACACAAGCACCACGGGCCAATCAATAAAGCACACAGTGTAACAGGCACAATTGAATGGTTAAAATTGCAACTTTTCATTTTGGGGTTTGAGAGTTTGAGGTGCATATCTTGGTCAATTCTTGCTCAATGTTCACGAACGGGGGTGTCAAATGAAAAGAAAAGTCCAATTAACAAAATGTATATTTCAGAATAATCAAAATTATCAAGTTATTGAACAGCAAGGATGAATATAACTGACGAGTTTCTTTAAGCCTGCTGTATTTCATTATTTAAAACCAAATTCAGAATTCAAGTTCAATACATCATTCAGGTTTACATAGTACATCAATTATTGACCTTTGAATGAATGGAAATTACAAAAATTTTAACAGAATAAAGATCGGATATATTGATTGACAGTAGTAATCACTATATCGTTTATTTATTTGTACAAATTCTGTGATTTAATCAAATTTATCACATCAGTTAATTATTTCATAGAAATTATGATTATTGATTATGATTGATAGCAGTAATTCATTAGATTGTAGAGTGGTGATCAAAAAACATAGAATTACCACTTATTTGTGGTTAATGATTCATTTTGTGGCAGACCATTAGTCAGAAATTTATGTAAATTTTAATGGTAATACTGCTAAGTGTCTCGAACATTCATTAGCTAAAACAATGGCATTAATTAGTACTGCTGTAAAGGCTAATGACATTTGTATCAACTATGGTAAAAGAAATTAATAGAAATTACTTTATGGACATTATTTTTTAGTACCGGTAAATAACCCCTGCACATGTTCCTTTCATTGGAAAGCAGTGCTTATTTATGGCTGCTTGTGAAATATCCTCAAATTCAAAATCTATATGTTTATACATTCTGTGACTCAGATGTTGCTCTTGACATTTTCTCAAAATTGTTTATAGTTTTTGTGACTCAGATTGAACCATAGACTCCCATCATGTGATTGTAAGAGACTAGGATTTGACTTTTGAAATGCAAATTATTTCAGCCATATTAAAATATGTGGAGGATGCTCAGCTTACTGATGATACAATTTACATGTCATATTGGCATCAGCTGGAGTACCTAATCATGTTATATAGCTACGTCATTACGTTAATTCCAATTTATCTCAATAGGTAGCCATGCTTATTCATTTAAATACACAGAATTACTTATAAATAGACTGAAGTTAACCATGTTCGTTACAGTAAAATAATTTCAATACAAAATCACTCGGCTGCATTACAATGGAGTTATGAACATCCTGTTATGAAAAATAAAGATATATTTACTAATTAATACAAATGTTTTGTAAATTTTTCTATATTTCAATATTTTCAAGGAAATAATATTCTGTTAGCACTATTTATATATTCATATCAGAAGCACAAACATTTCACAGGTGTCATATTAGGGATAAGTTAAAAATGATCTTAATTGATGAGCCAAAATTGTCTCACTTCCACTTGCAGAGTTCAATGACCTCCATGAAAAAGCATAGCTCAAAATCTGACCTCAAATTATTGAGTATGAATTTTAGTACCCAGCACATTCAAAGGTCATTCCATGAATGTCTACACATATTGGTGTTCAAGAACTGTGTCCTGACAGATGAGCATGATTAAGATCTCAGTGTTATACATGTACTTATTACTTTGAAATCTACATTGCAATCTCTTCTTACTGACCTAAGCTGCAATCCGCTGGCATGGTGTGATTAGAAATACAAACTAATCATTAATTTAAGGATTTACATGTGCACGGAGGGCAGTTTATCGCGTAAAATGACGGCATACTTTAACTGGTAGAGTGTTCATAATGAAGCCATCATAAATCCTCGGGACATTTCACAATTAACACCCACCTCCGCAGAAATTGATTCTAAATAAGATAACATGAAGAAGTTGACTGATAATCGAGAGGTGACTTTGTTTTGATGAGCCGGGAACTAAATATTTTACTGCAAGGGAATATTTTCACTCTAAATAAGTAGAATTCTAGTGATTTTAAAACAATCCCCGGGAAACAGTTGGTCAGCATAAATTAACAATATTTATTTTGTGTGTGTTTGTTCATATTTGAAGCTCATGTAATTGTTTTACTGTCTGTGTTGTGGTTAATAAGTAGGATTTCAATATTGTTAAAGAATATTGTTTGTGTGTTTGTCATTTTGTTTGTGAAGGTCAAATGTTTACTTGTCCATGTAGTGGTTAATGAGTATAATTTGGATTAATTTTATTCGCTATAGCATTTTTGAAATCGCTATAGCATTTCAATAATTTGGAGTAATTTTATTTGCAAAATTGTAAAAAAAGGATTTGACCTTTGATATTGAAGTAGATTTGTACACCTATTCTTTACACTTGACAGAAGACCCAGAGTACTTAGAAATTGCATATGGCATCATTGTAAAAGAAGGTAAATTGGAATGCAATCAAACTATATAGCAAATAGCATTGTATATGTTTGCATATACTGTAATGCACTTTTCATCATCATTATTATGGATATTTATTGTTTGGTAGGAATTCATTGTCTTTTGTCTTATTGTTGATATCATCATTATCATCGTACCTGCACTTGTCACACACCTTCCCTACACACTCACTCCTGAATGTCCCACACCCTCTGAATGTCCTATTCAATTGTGTACATGTATTCACCATTCACCTTAACTGAAATTCACCTTGGCTTTGTGCTTAATTCTAAAAATGGGGAAACTGATCAATTTTGCAAGTTTAATGATATCTGTCAAGAGAATTCTATTGTTTTCAATAGCTCTCTTAGAGAAGAATGAACTGTCCAATTTGTATGTTAGGAGAGGATGTTACAAATACCAAAATCCTGTCTTCATATTTAAACCACCTTTGAATATGTAAGCCAGGATATATGATGCACTTCAAGATTGGGTTAGTGAATAAAGTGGAGTAACCAAATTTTGATAAGCAGCAGCTAGCCGGGGACCATCATGGACAGTGGTATCAAAGATTGGACCATCTTGTAAACTTATAGCACTTAATGATTTTCCAAGTCGAAGTCAACAGTGTGTATTTACAGGGCCTACAATGGTGTACCGGTCATTTAGTCCACTAGTACCTTTCCCCAGTTGGCAAAAATCAATTGTTGGTACAATCTTCAAGAGTGCAAATTTGATGGTAATGATGAAGATTGCATTTGCTGTTATTACAAATTTGATTAGAATTGGATTGTACACATTGACCTATGAATGTCCATCATACTACAGTAAGATGATATTCTTCCCTTGGCAAAATTAATGTAAAAACCCTTGTTTTGTATCTTGTATCACCCTATGTAAAGAGAGGCTATTTATCTTGTGAAATAATGCAAAACAGTGATGAAAGTTCAACTGAAATAGCAGCATCAGCAGCAGGGATTTGGTTTGGTTTTAGAATAGTGTCATGTAAACTAGGCATAGCAAGTGGGCTTATTTGTTCTGCTGTACGATATTTATCTGTAATTGAAAAAGAGGTTTTTTTGCTTGTGGCCATCAGCTTGTGTATGCATTATTCTCTCCAATTTCCATCTTTTTGTCAAATTTAATTGTGTATTTAACCAGAAGCTTTCACTGTTTGTGCAGTTGTGCAGCCATGATGTTTTGAGTTTCCCCAACTAGGGACAGCAGTGTTAGTAATTTAGCTCACATGAATGTGCATACATGTACATGCAGATCTATAGATCCTTGCAGGCTTGAAAATAAATGTCTTTCAGTTTGGCACCTTACAACAAACATTTTTGGTGAAACTGGTCATTTTGACATGATGCAGTAACAAATTTGGCAAATTTATGATAACTTAGATTTTTAGTAGTGAACATGAAAATATAAAAATATAAAAAACTGTAAACTATTTGCCAACTTCAGAGTGTTTGGAAAATATTTTCACACAGTTTTAATATTTCCTAAATTGTTTGACTTTTCAAAAGTTCATAATTACGTATCATAAAATCATGATTGTTTTCAGTACACTCACCGGTATGCAATAGCAAGTAAAATGCAATTTCCTAAAATGTGAACATCAGGAAATTCAGGTATGAAAAAACATATCCGATCCTATTGTTCAACTTTCATTTTCTGATTAATGAGGACCTACAAGGGAGTTCCCAAATACATATTTTAAATATGAATATCTGTTCATCATGAACTTGGCACTACATATGACCTTTAATAGTCAGCTATATAAAAATATATATTGTATTATTGCTAGTTTCATGTTTTTAACTTACTTCTGTGTTGTTTTCTCCAAAAAAGTATATGACTTGTTTTTGTGCTGTTTGTTTTGTGCTCACATTCTATAATACTTACTCGTCGCTCATGGATAAATGTCACATTATTTGTCACATATCACCTGGATGTTTTTATGAATGCACTATATCATTCCTTGCAACTATCCCTGTGTCATCTTCACCCATGTTATTTTCACACATATGTGATATTGTGTTGCATACACATCCCTCTCTCTCATTGATACCCAATGCATGACACACAATTTGCATGCTTCATGTACTTTCAACTCGGCGTACATTCAAGTCGGCATGCATTTGAAACCCCTTTAAGCGCGAGTTGCGGAGAAAAGAGGAGGGAATTTGAGGCTCCAACCTCTTGAGTATTGATCTTAGCCATCACGTTGGTAATACATTAGTTCATTTTAGATTGAAGATGTTATTGTATTTTGTGGTTCATTAGGTACAGACAGGTGGCTTAGGAGAAATGTTAGGAGAAATATTGTGTCTGTATTTGATGAAATTGTCAAGAATTAGAGCATTCCACAATCTAGACTGTATTGTTTAAAAATTCTGTCATTAATATCCAACATGAAGCGTATATTATATATTGATTCAATTTGTATATAAAAATTATATTTTTCACAAAATGTATACGAATTTGCTTTATTCTGGAATTAAGGATACAGTAACCTGTTCACTAAAAAGTGCTTGATCCAAAATGAGATGCACACATTATGTTTCCTATGACAGTATCAAGTGTAAATATGGTTGATGTTTCAATTATGTAAAAGCAGTACAATCTTAAAAGAGACATCAACATATTAACATTTGAATTCATTATGATGGAAGTCAGCTGTAATAAGTAACTACACGCTGCACGAAGTACAGAAATATTGGCGGTATAGCGAAAAGGTCAGCGCAAATTGATCACACTAAAACAATTGGAAATTACTTCATCATAAAGGCTTTTTCTTTGTGTGCATAATTTTCAACATTTGTCAGTTTTGGAAAAAAATGTATAAATTGCTCAGTTTATGATATCTATAATGTTTCAAAATGTTATTCTAATATATTAAAATGTTTCACATGGATTTCTATCAGCAATTATATGTTGATTTGCGAAATTCATGAAATACAATTACCACAAATATAATAGCATTTACAGTAGCTACCTGGTGTGTGCATCTTATATTATATGCACTTAGGTTTACAGGTATAATGGCTATATAAATTTCATCAACATTGCCTGAAACTGATTTTAACTTAAGCAGTGTTTATTTGTAAAAATGCATTATGCATATTTTTACTTTTTTTAGAACACCCTATTATTGGTGACTTCTTTAAGAATGATGCATACACTTTTGAATGTCACAATTGTAGGGTCTTCTACAAGATAGCTTGCATTTTATGCACATGATAAGAAATATCATCTCTTTTAGTTATTAATTTTGCATATTTTGGCAACTTTTTTCCTGAACAGATTGTAAATATACCTGCCATTATAAATGTCACACAGATGTGCGATTAGACTGTACAGAATCACCTATACACCAAGAACTACCTGACACACCAAAGGAACAAACTATATTCTCAGAAGAGGTAAGATATTCCACAGGATATGTGCATCCAGGATTCGGTGGCAAAAACCTGTTATAGCCAGTTTTTGCCCGGTTTAAACCGGCAAAAATGGCAAAAAAAAATGTCAAAAACTCACTTATAGTCACTTAAATATTAAAAAGTAACACAGAAAGCTCATAAACAAAAACATAAAACTTTTAATGAATCATTCAACATATTTTTTTTTCATCAAGTCCTTAAAATGAAAAAGTTTTGAATTTGATATATGCCACATTTCGGTTAAATGCTCTTGAGCAATGAAAACACATGCCTTTAATTTCTTAATATGTTATTATTGTTACTTATAATTACAAAATCTGGCCTTGCTACACTCAGGAAATTATTTTTGTAACTTAATAATTTGTTTTGAGATGAAAAAACTGAACTATAAATCACTTTTTTAGTTTTTGCCATTTTTGCCGGCAAAAACTGTTTTTGCCAAGCGGTTAAAACCGTGTTTTTTTTCACCTGCGGCAAAAACCTGCGAACCCTGTGTGCATCAACTACATGTAAGGCCAATATTCTTGGATCATGTATTTAAAATGTATTTTTCATTAAAAATTTTGTTTCAGTAGATAAAATACATAAGCAATTGTGATCCATCACATTAAACCCGACTACTTTGCAGCTGGCTTTATTGACAGAAAACAATTAAAGAAGATGAGAAAATATAAAGAAAATAAAAAGAAATTTGAGCTTGTTTTGCCTGATAAAACATTTTTACTGTATCTGATTTCAACAAGTAAGATGTAATTTTAAAGCTAAATATCAGCAGTTTATCCTTATGTTTAAATCTCAATTTTCATTTCTGCCGTGAAGTGGTTGGTTTTGATGTGATGGGTCACAATTATTGATGGTATTATTCCTGAAATTATTAAAATCATGGGTACAAAATTATCCAGCTATTTGCATTTTATGTAACAGAAAAACAGATGCTGTAATTAGGAGAAATTTGCACCCTTCCAGCTCTATATATTCTGGAATGGGACAATATCAACCATATTGTCAGCCATATTTCAAATCTATATTTAGGAAGTCATGACTATAAATAGGCAAATAATCCCATCAATATTAGGGAAGAATTGGATTTTTTTGCACTATGTATGATCATGTTCTATCCTGATGCTGTTAAGGGTTCTACTGTTTAAAAAGCAGGGCAGGTAGTTTTACCTATGCAGTATGCCTCTGGTTGAATCAGGTATGTGTATTATGCAGTAAGCTACAAACCACGAAAATGTCATCTTTTATTCATTGTGAATTATGTATTGATTGCCACATAGGAGCACAAGACACTGTTGCATATGAAACAATGTCCTATAAACAATATTTTGAAATACAGTAATTAGATGATAAATAACCTATAATTTAATTATTTTTGCACTTGCAGCAAACAGTTGAAGAAACAGTTGAAACATGGTCGGGGCTGTCAAGAGATGAGCTTAGAAGAAGAATAGATGAATTCAACACACTTTCAGAAAAAGATGTCTTCACATTGGTAATTAGAAATCTTACTTCTCTCCCTCCCCTCCCCCTTCTCCCCTCCCCTTCTCCATCCCCTCCATCTCCCTCTCTCATATCCATCTCTCTCCCTCTTTTTCTTTTGTTTTCACCTGTGATTCTCTCTTTATTCCCTCTCTACCTTTTCTCTTTTTCTCCATATCTCTGTCTCACTTCTGAGAAATGGAATCTGCAATAAATAAGCTAATGTTTACATTGGATATTCAAATAGGCCTACATATCAGATCATGAACAACAACATGGAAAATGTAAAGGTTCATGCCTATGTCACAGGCCAAAAGTACATGTTTTAGAAGCGACAAGGCCCGATTCCACTCTAGTATAACATATTTCGGGGGATTCACCACATATCCCAAACCTTACACTTTTCTGCATAAGATGCTACCCTTATACAAAATTATACATCTGGGTCGAGAGGAGCAACAGAGGGAAGGGTCTTGCTTACTTGCACAAACAAGGGAACTACTGAGTTTGGAACCCACTACCTTATGTCAGATCATCACAAATCAAAGCCTGTACCACATGAACACATTGAACAGCATGTGTGACATTCATACTCAAAAAAGTTCTTTACATGACTACACAGTCTTCAAGTTTCCTCATTTCTGATCGCTGTCCAGATACCAGCTTCATAAGGGTATTTACATCATCCCTATGCAAATCCCATTTCTTATCCATTGATAAATTAACAAATGTGGGGAGGTTGAGAAAAATCTCTTATACTGTACTCCTAAAAAACATTATATATCACCTTTATCCTGTCCACAATTCCTTCTTTCCTGGCATAAATTACCTTGTTGTGGTGTTGCTGTTATCTTGGATTTTGCTGTTTTTATTTATACTTTTTGGAGGATGAATGTATTTTACCACATAGCAACCTCTCCAAATATTGACAGAAAACCCACTGAATATGAGTGCTTATCAGAAATTATTTGGCGAAAGTGTTGATGAACTCAAAAGTTGAAATAAGGTTACCATTTTAGATTATAATGTAAATCCCCTAAATACATGTAAACCCCCTAAATACTTTCTCAATATCTTGAATATCCTACGCTTTGGTGGTGTTGTGTTTTTTGGACACATTTCATTTGATTTTTGTTTATCTTCAATCAAAGTAGAATTTCTTATCATGAACATAATCAACATACCACTATTAGCTGGGCAGATTATTGACTTATATGGCCACAATTGTGCATTTAGTGATACAAGCACCAAAATTGGTACAGACACTCCCTTTGGGTCACTTTATACAAAAACAACGTTAGCCAAATTAAAATCCAATATGGCCGCCATTTTTTCAAGATGGCCGCCACTGAATGACACATATTAATGTTACAAAGAATTTATTGGTCATACAAGCTCTAAAAGTTGCAACTAACCTTTCTTTGTGTCACTTATCAAGCAGAAATATAAAACACTTAAAAAATCCAAGAAGGCGTCTGTATTTTTCAAGATGGCGGCTATTTCTTCCTAGATGGTCGCAACTGAATGACATATATTGATGTTACAATTAATTGGTCATACATGTACAAGTACCAAAAGTTGCAGTTACCCTCTCCTTGTGTATCTTGTCATGAAGAAATAAAAACCACTTTAAAATCCAAGATGGCCGCCATTTTATTCAAGATGGCTGCCATTGAATAACAAATATTAATGTTACAAAGAATCAAATGGTCATACAGTGAAGCTACAGTTAACTGTCATAATTGAAGAGCCTGATGATATGAGTTTTGATCTGGCTTGACATATTAGTGTACCCTTGATGCTTACAAATCTGTGTTTTAACATGTAATAAAACTTGTTCTCATCAGTCCTGGCATTAAGATGAGCACTGTGGTGTACGGGGAAGACCATATTTGTAACACTGGCATCGTCCACGACATTCCTTAAGTACATCCACATTTTGTTAGTTCTTGGCCAATAGTCGCAATAGGAGGAAAGGTACTCCAGTAGATCTTGCAAATATCAGCTTCCTGTGTCCAGCCCTCTGGCTGGGATACTGTTGATTGACTCCAAATCATACCTGTCTGGTACGGTAGGCAGCCTGCTTACCAATGCAGCTCGAGTAGGTGGGATCGAATCAAATGAGTTCACTCTTGTAGCAGTGCTGGACCTGTCATACATTGTGACTACAAACCTGTCTCAAGAGCAGCAGCATCATCAAGTGTTGGCAGATATTTAGTTTTGAGAAAACATTTGATACCCCATTATGCACATTCCATGTTTGCCAGGCTTTGCTTTACCAAGGAAGGCAGATTCAATAATCACAACCACTAAAAGCGTGAACAAAGAGCATTCCATATAGTCTTTTCAGGGCCAATCGCATCAACTAGTTCATGTATTGGTATACATCTCAGATATGATCATTGACTAAAGGCAAGCCACAACTTCTGCAGGCCAAGTTCTTGCAAGGATGGCAAAGTAGATACCGTAGAATTCCGTCTAGAAGCATATATGCCTCTAAACGAGGGGTTTTTTAACGAAAGATATGAAAGGCCAATACCCTTCTCAAAATCATTGCAATAGATTGGTCTTACAAATATACATGTTTGTACAGCCGCCTTTATCAGTAATATAGTTGTTCAAACTCCAAATAACGTTTTTGTTGAGAGTGTCTGCCTCTTGTCTCTTGTGTCAAAAAAAAACCTCGTTTAGAGGCATATATATGCTTGTAGACGGAATTTTACGGTATTGCAATGACGACAACATCAATATTATTTGCCTTTATCATAAGGACTTTCTTGCCTTCCTTTACCACATGCCTGACGTATACAAACACACATGCGTATCTGCCTCTTCGTGGCTACATGGAGAACTATCGTCCAAATTTATCACATTATTGCTGAGGGCAAGTTCCTCCTTAGTTACGACTACCGGATCGACTGTATCCATGTCGTCGATTTTGTCTGCAAGGAAATGGAAGAGTTCTGTATTGTTCTCAGCACCACACATCCTGTCACCGTCTTCTGGCTCCTGTTCCTGGCTTCAATCTTATTTCAGACTTTAAGCTTGAAGGCAGGTAGCGTCAAAGACATTGTCTGTTATCTTGTACTTGGCAGACAGTGCTTGTACATATGGGATGACAGTTACGTGAGGGCAGACAATTTATCAATGCTGATCCATCAACAACGATAGCCTCTACTTCTGGGTCTTTGAGATTGAAGAATATCAGTAAGGCCATATTTCGGGCACATGTATAGCTTTCCGTTGTCACTCAGAAGAACTGGTTGGTTTTCATATTTGAATAACTCGTTTATATCATACTGCCTGCTTTGGCATGATATGAAGAGCTGTGAGAAGAGATTGCAGTCTGGCTTTCTGCTTGGAATCAGTGGCAGCACGTCCGTTGAGTGAAGAAGCTAATTGTGTTCTTTGTGATGGATTTATAGAACAAGTCTTGTTCTTGGCTCTCTAGTCGATTGATAAACTCACAAAATCTCTCAGTGCCCCTTTCATAATGTTTGCCAAGTAGTTCATGAACACTAGGTTGTGCAATGTCCTTTAAGTTATTAAAGATCCAGTCACTTGACTCCTCCTGGAAAGGATTGCCCATGTCTTGAAGAACTTCGGTTAGGTTCCAAGCTTTATCAAGGAACTCTTGTTGTACTTTCATTGTTTGCTCATGGTGGTTGGTGTTTACTGTTGCATTTTTCGCCTCTTGGGTTGCTTCATATTCAGAAACCAGGTGACTGACTTCAGTGTCAGCGACTATCCACCTTCTGAGGGCTGATGGATCCTCAGTCACACCAATTGCTCACCGTCACCTTCCTTCAATAACAGCATTGACTTGTTCATGAGCTTCGTCTATAGCCATTGCTGAGAAGTTCCGATATGATTTCTATTCCGAAACTCATTGGCTACTTCCAGCCCTCGAATTAAGGATCTGAAGGGGCACGGCAACTTTTTTAGGGCAAGTTGATAATTGCCGTGGATTTTCTCTGAAAAGGCAAGGCAGCACGGCAATTTGTAATATTTCAAAAGGGCATCAAGGCAACTGTTGAAAATTTGAGAAGGGCACCAAGGCAATTTTTCAAAAGCGAATAGATGCATTACCGTCAGCTGAATTCAACACCAAAGACGTAAAATTCGACTCTCAACTTTACACTAAAACTAACCTGATTGCTTTAAAAAACCTGCTTTATAATACAAAGCAATCAAAAATCAACAGTTTAATTTAGTTAAATTTTGCGATTTCTAGTTTTTATTTGCATATCTGAATCGAAACAGCGATGAAATAGCTGTAACTTTGGTAATAATATTGATAAAATTCGCCGGATAAAAACTATTTCGCAAAACATATCTAGAGATGGGCTCACATGTACAAGATAAGACGAGACCGGAAGAGTATCGCCATCGGTTTGCAATGGGAAGTCAATGTTTGATAATCGAGAGAACAATTGATTTGCCCAGCTCAGATTTTGTTTACGACACGAGGTCGAGGAGTCTTAGTTACTAACAGCGTTTCTGATTGGTCGATAGTACGTTGGAGGTATTTCTCTGACCAATCGAGAAAATGAAGTCAGAATGTCAGATTTCTAGCAACCAGATAATGTATAAACTGTATAAAAGCCGATGTGATTGGCTGAATATGTAAGCTTACGTATGGGGTAATGAATATTAATTCACAACAAACTATTGTGCATACTGTGATTGATAGCTGGGTTACGATGCTCAAAATAGAGATCGTGTTCAAGATTTTCGATTTAATTTTCCACAATTTTGCTGGGATTTAACCAGTACTTGTTAATGATTTTATAACGAAGGGACAGGGCTGGCCGGCTAGGGACCCACGGCAACTTCATTTAGGGCACGACAAGTGACTGCCGCCGGTAAAGGACATATTTTGAGGGCATTGCGGCAATGGGGGTGGGCACCCACGGCAATATGCCGTCGGTGCCGTGGGTTAATTCGAGGGCTGGCTACTTCAGGACGGCGTTGCTCATCAAGGGTTACCATAAACTGTATCCAACATGCATAATTGAAATTATTGTTAGCAAAGAAGTATGGTATCAGTACTGTCCGGGCTCTGACATTTCCCTCTTGCCAGTCTCCGAAACTGATTACGTATTTTCTGTTCTCAAGTGTTTCACTAGAGTATATAGTCATTGTATGCTATCTTAATCAGCCTATAAAGACCGACAGCTGTTATTTGTTGCGCGTGGCGCGTTCTTGTGATGCTTGAAGCTGACAAGAAAGACCCTGAAGTACCAGGCGATGCCACACTAGCTTTAGTAAGTGCACTTGGATGTTCAACCACTATCTTTAAGAAGAGATATCCAATGGAACGGAATACAGCCATCTCGATGTGTAATCCTTCGAACATGATCACAAACTTGCATTCACCGTAATTCTCAGATCAGGACCATTGAATCTGCTTGGCTAATGTAGCGAGTGGTTGGTCTGCAGTAATGAGAGTCCTGGATTAATGCCACTGTGTCTCTAACTTTGTCCATGCCATGCTTGATAGTGGCAACAGAATGGGGGTGATCACGAAGCAACGGCAAGAGTGATGTGATACTAACTTCAAACTGCTTACTTCTAAGCTGTGATGCATGGTGTCGGCCATCTTGAATATGGCGGCCATCTTGATAATGACAGCCATCTTGAAAATGGGACCCACCTTGTTGATTCTTGTCTCGATAGGTTCAAGGGAGATATGAAGTGCAACATTTGGTTCTGTGTGACCCTTAGATACTTTGTAATATGATTATGCTTTACATTGTATGTGTCACATTGAATTATCAAGTGGCTAATGATTATTTGTAATGTTCATGATGATGGACCCAAAGCGATGTTCATTTCTCATTTTGGCCCTTGTATATCCTTTTGATCTTCGGTTATATCAATATTTGGCCTTCAATGGCAGCCATCTTTAAAAATGGCGGCCATCTTGGATTTTTAAGTGGCTGGTATGTTGTTATCGACCCATAGGAAGGCCCAAAGAACAGTTAAATCCAATTTTTAGTGCTTGTATTGCAACTTTATCCACCACAACATTAATATCCATCATTCGATGGCGGCCATCTTGAAAAATGGTGGCCATGTTGGATTTTAAGCTGGCTAACGTTATTTTTGTATTTAGTGACCAAACAGAAGCATGTGTACCAATTTTGGTGCTTGTATCACCAAATGCACAATTGTGGTAATAATCTGCCCAGCTATATATAGTATATGACAGCGTTCAAGCTTTGACTTACGTTTGGCGGACAAAAGTGTGAAAAAATTATTTAGGGGTGAAAACAATAAAAATTCTTGATTGTTTATATGTTTCCAATGGTAAAATATCATGTAGTTTCAGATTTTGGTACTTAAAACTTCCTATCTTTTATAGATTTCAAGAAAAATTCAATTTTATGTCCAATTTTGGCCGAAAATAGCCATTTTGGGGTGACAAAAAAATTGACTTGCACATTTCCTGTGAGTGAATGAACATGAAAACTATTAAATAGAGCCTAATTTTCTATACTAATTGTGTAACAAGGGTACAATTGTGATATTAAAAGCATTGAATGGGATCAACATATTTCTTTATTTTCGTAGCAGCAGTAGAAACTTGAGCGTTCGGGTGACAATTGATTTGGAAAAAAGTACGATATTCGCCGCATTTTCTATTTTAAAAGGCCATATCTCCACAATGGTATGAGCTATAGGGATGCTTTAAGTGTCTTTTTGCTCAGTATTTCAATAGCTAAATGGTAATATAATAAATAAGTAAGCTAGATTTACAGAAAAGAAAATAACTTGCAATATGCTACCCCACCCCTAAGAATTTTGAGGCGTGAAAAATTAATGGATTCTCTAAAAAAATAAGTCCTTCAAAACTGGGAGGTTTAAGGCTAAACAAACACAAACTTGCTCTTGCCAATACCTCCCTCTAGAGCAAGTTTATGTTTATTTAGCCCCAAGTATCCCCATTTTGAAGGACTTATTTTTTTTAGAGCAAATTTTCACTCATTTTTGAGGATTTCGGGCAGAAATATGCCTGTACAGTGCTATGGGGGAAATTTTCAAGTTGATAATTATGCATTTTTTATGTCAGATTCAGTTTCTACACAAAATTTCACCCTAGAAAATGTTCCTTTTTAAAGTAGAATATCTTTCACTTTATGTTTTCAACATTCTCGCCACAAAAAGTAAGTCAAAGCTTGAATGCTGTCATATGTAATTTTTGTTGTGTCAACTAAACGTAAGTTCCCATATTTGATTTAATTTCTGTACTTATAAACTCCTCAAAAAAAGTTTGGAAACTTTCAAAAACGGTTGTATATCAGAAAATTTTAAAATCTATCTCCATATTGTTTCATACCAGCGAAAACATTGTTCTTTCCTTTCAACAATGACACCTCATTTGTGACGATAGCTTATTCCACGGCTGAGTAACTCTCTTTGAAAGACAGAGAGGTCGCAAAGAAAATGTGCGAAACTTACCATTATCTGCGCTCATCTTATTGCTCTGAATGAATGAACGAGTGGTTTAATACATGAATTTAAAAGAATGAATGAAACGAAACGTTGTTTGCAGTACCGGTACATCATGTTGAATGAAAAGTGCTAGTATGGGATTAGCAGTTCTACTACATGTGGATTCAAACAGATCAACGCAAGTCAACGTATCTTGCTGGTCATTTCTTCATAGTGGTCATTTGCAAGAAAGTTCTAATCAAACATGGTTCGATTACCAGACCTGGATAAGGCTCGTGCTATTGGTCAGCTTGAGGCTGGCATACCTAAGAATCACGTTGCGGCAACTTTTGGATTTCCTGCAGTATGATCTCCAAGCAAAAGTCAAGTTTCGTCAGACGGGAGATGTCAAAGACAGACCCAGAAGTGGCCATCCAAGAAAAACAACGGCTGCAGAAGACCGGTACGTGAGACTAGCAGTACTTTGAAACCGTTTTTAATGAAACAGTGTGGTATTCCTTATTCATGTTTACTGCTGCAAATGGCGCAGACAATGACAGATTTGGCACATTTTGTTTGAGACCTCCTTGTCTTTCAAAGACAGTTACTCAACAATGAAATAAGTTATGGTCACAAATTTGGTGTCATTTTTGACAGGAAAGAACAATGCTTGTATTGATATAAAATAATATGGAAATAGATTTCAAATTTTTCTGATATAAAGCCGTTTTGGTAAGTTTCCAAACTTTTTTTGAGGAGTTTAGCTTAAAACTGTATGCTATATTTGATTCTAATGTACATTGGATACTGTACATGTAACCTACATTCACATTGAATGACAAGTTCTTAACATACTTTCAACCAACTCATGAAAATGACTTAGCAACTTTGTGTGAGTAAAACATGTTAGGTTATATTAGGGACATGATAAAACAGAAACATGATACTCATTAGCAAACACATCTGACACCTTCATTAAGTAAATATATAGGGTTTCATTTTGAAGTTGTAGTTAGGGTGGTAAAAGTTCAAAGTTTCGCATACTTATGTTGATTGACCTGATGGCGCTTGTGGCTATAAGTACCCATCTTGCGTATATCAGTAGATATTCTTTACATAGATGTATAAGTAGGTCATCCTTGTGCACCCTAGAGATGAGAGAATGTGAAATGTCAATTGGTCATATCAGTGGCTGAAGGCACTTCTAGTAGAAACCGTATGACTGAGTTGAAGAGCATACGTAGGCTATGTTAGCTAGCTAACCTATGGTTGCGATAACGAATGGCCGGCCGTTGTGGCATCTCAACTATCTCCTTGGCCTAATGCAATCAGTAAGTATAGACGACTGTTCGTATCAATCGTATGATTTGTTATATTACTTCATCTTGATTAATTCAATTCCTAGGCCTTGTGTGATTTTGTTACATGCAACCAATGAAGGGTCAGCCATGTTTTATCTGTAGAACAGGATGCAAAGATGGGATGTGCTTGTTGTTTTGATGTTCAGTGATATCCCGGATTGATATTTCGTCAGCCATGTCTATACCTTGTGTTGTTGATGAAGACAGCAGAAAAGATGATGTTTTATAAAGAAAAGCTAATATGTTTGAGTTTATTAGGTGATTTTTGGCTCCCACACATATGTGGGGCTTATATTATGATCCAAATGGTTGGTTGTCTGTCCGGCTCTTTGTTTAGCTGGTCGGTTGTTTGGCTGTTTGTTTAATTGGCTGGCTGGCTGTCCGGGGCAGAAGCAAATTTAACTTCAAACTTGGTATGGTGATTGGATATGGTGGACTGATATATCATGTTATTTGCATATTTATGAATATTAATGAGCTGATTTGCATATTTTGCTTACATTTTCATTAATCCACTCTGCAGCTTAAACGCAATAACCGATCAACTTCAAACGTGGTATTGTGATAGTATATGGTGGCCTGATGTGCTGTATAGTTTTGTGTCATATTATCTGCATATTTATGAATATTAATGAGATTATTAGCATATTTGCAATTTACTTTGCTATTTACACACCTTTGTGTGGGGGCCATCTTAATTACGGCATAATTCTAGTATATTTCTTCAAGTTCATTTCTGATTGTTGTTGATGGGATAGCAATGTAGATGCCAATTTTAAGATCATCAATTACCAGTAATAAGTAATCTGTATGGAATCAGTTTTAGAATGATATGGATGCGGGAGGATGTCCTCTAAGGCCTGTAAAGCTACAACCATTTTCTACCATTCTTTACAAATAGTTGATGGGTTACAATCAATGGCGGTTCATTATTTGTAATTTTAAGCAGTTTATAATTCTTCCTTTTTTTCAAATTTTGATGAAATGTTAATTTTAATAACAATTGCCAATGGAAATTTTAAACCAGGGCACAGGACTCAAAATAAAGTTTAACACAGTGCAACAAGTTAAACTCAATTTACCCTTGCTGAGAAATGGACCAATCCATGTTATTGTTTACGGGTCAGATGTCAATCATTGTCATGCAGATAAATTTGTATTGTTTGGCTCGACCCGGGAACCAATGGGATTTACCGCCAGCGGGTTTCGGGCGTGATTAGGTGGTTATTTATTCACTGTTGGTTTTGTATTGGACACGACAACAACAAAAATCTTCCCACCCACCGCGCCTGTGTGGACATGTGAGAAGGAAGTAAAATATAATTATGTGTGACAGTAATGAGATAATGACCTGTATAAATACAGATATATTTTATCTACTACATGGTAGTGTGTTTTGCGTCCGAGTGTTTTCAATTTCTCTGTCTTGGGGTAATAGTATATTTTGATTGCACAGGCCATTTTCAATGTATTCCAAGAAAAGCAGCCTTTGCGTGTATTAACCATCAATTGGCAAATATTTTTCACAGGGGCAATTGAAATTTGGAACGATTTGCCCTTACACGTACATAACATCTTCCGATAGCATCCCAAACAAATCAATTCTCCTCTTGACCTGACCTTAAAGAAGAGCCATCGGTTATTAATAGATGGAGAAAATGGCCTCCTAATCTCATTCCTTACACCATGATGCAGGCAAAGAGGATGCTACTGACTCCTCAAGGCAACATAATTGTAGTTAGGGTGGAGATAGTGCACACACGCAGCAAACAAGCTTCTCATGGGTCAAATAAACATCAATTCAAACAAGTTCAGCCGGTAGTAGAGGAACACTTATGGGATGGAAAGAGGTTGTTTTTTACAGAAGAATATTGCACAGTTTTCATGTATTACAATATATTGCAACATGATCAAATTATTTTGGCAAAGTTAGTTAAATAGCTTTCATGTTACATGCAAAACCCTTATTTACTCACTGTACCTGAGTACAAAGAACCAGGCCATATTTGACGCAATTGTCCTTAGTTCAAAATTCTGTAAACAGGTCTAGCATACTAGATAGTCAAGGTTTAAAAATAAGTGTCAAATAGCTAGACCACTTAAATTAAGGAAATTCCTTATCAAAAGAACACACCAATTTGCCAGTTTTCTTTAAAGAGCTGAAGATGACAAAGACTAAACGGACAGGGAATCATTGCAGGGTAATCGCTCGGTAGTCATACATGAAGTCACCACAATCCCTTGATTTGATTGAATGTGACTGATTGTGTCACCATATAATAACCAATATAGCCTTAGATATTTACACCTCGAAGTCCAATTAAAAGATCACAGGTTATTTACTGGCTCTTACTTCTACAGTTACAGCAAATCACAGATTATGGTACACAATATTTTATGCATTTTGCACTCTTTCAAGTTTGCACAAAATTAGAATCTGTAATCAATTGCATATTCTAAACTTATTTTCCACTTAAGTTTTTTCATAATGCTTTGGTATAGTGTGCAAATATATTGACATTTTATTGGATAAATGATAAATATTTGCCACATCCTCACAAAAAAAAAAAAAAAAAAAGCGAAAAAAAACCTAATGTAACAAAGTGACAGGAAGCTCAAATTCAATTCCACTTGGCCATATGTTAGGTAAATCATTGAAAAATATATTATCTCAAAAAATGTCAGGTACCTACTAATGCAAGACTTCAATGCACCACTACATGGCAACGCCTGCTAAATTTGCTCCCGTTGGAAAAAACAACTTCTAGGAAGTGAATCAGTAGTGAGGAGCGATGGTCAGTTCCATCGCATGCATAGTACCATGGTTGTGTTAACTCCAAACACCTTAAAATAACCGACGTCCTATCGGCTCATGGCAGTCTTCAAGTGTTCTATATCATTGCACCTGTTTGTTTATTCTAACTATTCATCCATTTTGATATTGCAAGGGCTGCTGTTTTTAAGCGCAGAAGCGTTAATAAGTTGTTTATTTTCCAGGGTACGTTTTCGTGAAAGGTGCCTAGTATAATTATTGGCCTGCTTCTTTTATTTTAGAAATGTCACGTGTGTGAAGAGTTTTGAGATTTGACATATTTATGAGCTTTGGCTTATTTGCTTTAGCATTGTATTGAACAAAAACAAATGGTAACCTGACTTAATATATATCATAAAAAAGATGAAAAAGATTATTTGCGCAGCTCACTTAATATTGAGAAAAAATAAAATAAAACATTAATAATTAAAGTTTTTTATTTCCGTGGAAAAACAGTGGCATGATCGACTTGAATTATGTTTTTTTTATTTCCCTTGATCCGGTAACATTTCAAAGAATATTGCTGACAAATGATGGTATCCATTGCATAGGTTTACTTGAAGCAACAAGTCTATGGTTTACTTTAATGCAGTTATTAATCAACCTCGTTTTACCCCATATAATGAAAGACTAGACATGCTTGACACTGTGTGTTGCTGCTGCTCAATTCTTAAGTTACATTATGTGACATGATCAAAGGTAATGAGTGGGAAGTCGCTAATATTGTTTTTGAGATATTGGCAAGAACAGTGTTTTTCTGTTTTATATTGTTTTCAGCCATTGATAAATTGCTCATAACTCGGTAACCAGGTGCCCAACTTTGATGGAGTTTGCATCAAAATGTATGAAACTGACAGAATATGATGTAAAAAAATTCTTCTAAAAATTGCCGACATGTGATTCATTCCCCTTGATCATGTCGCATATAATGCATCATTTCCCATGTTTACATCACTATACCGTTGAGATAATTATGTCAGGTTAGCCAGACTAGGCAAGTAGATCATTTTTCTTAACATTACCATCTTTGAAACCGTTCACTTCTACAAATGTGTCAAATTCACTGAAGTGATTCTGTAGTTCACTGAAGTGATTCTGTAGTTGCCAACATTAATTTTGACAAATGAACACATGGAAGTGTGTATTTTCATCTGTATTTGATTGTGTTCTGTAACATGAATATGCAGAACCATTTGACCCATTTGATGTCATTTCAGCCAAATATGAATATAACCTGTAGAATGAAGAAATGAAAATGGCTGGTTGCTGAACATGTGATTGGATGTTTTTTTAGTGCATCAAAAGTGCTCATTCATAGTTCAAGATGAGACCTGTGAGCAGGTTCATTATGTGATGCACACCCACCCAAGTTATCAGGGGCTACCAGTCGTTTATTATACAGAGATGCTGTTCACACCAATGTCAATGTCAGCTACACATGCTTAACCAAATCAAATTTGTAAACGATGGGGTGTGGTGATTAGACGGAAGGAAACTATCACATCATGCTCTAGCCGCCCCAGACCACCTTTTCAACATTTTCAAACAAATCTGATGACAGGTTTTTGCTTCAAGATCAAGCAGAAGGAAATGAAATTATGAAAATTTAAACAATTTGTCTGTTGCAGTGTGGGGAGGTCACTTGTTTATTAAATCAATTCAAAAGAATTTGTATTTTTTACTTTAATAAGTGTTTAATTGCAAAGATATAGGAAAAAAGAGTATCAACTAAGAGGCATTGTTATAGATAGTACTAGCTGAAGTCTCTCCCTTCAAACATACTTGGACTCTGACTTGGACTTTGTTTCTGTTTCTAAATTATAATTGTGCATACATAAAAAGTGAAAGAGCGACAGAGTATTGCTATAGAAGCCATGACAGCATTCTTCAGTGCTGTACCATACCCCATTAACATTTGTTGTTTGGTATCTATTTACCATAGCCACCTAATGCAATCACAGATATCACCAAAGTATTACAACTGATCCTGGTGCCTTTAGGTATTGACTTGGTACCCCAGGAATGTGTCTGTTCTGAACCCACTCTTCACTCTTCAGAGTTTGTAATTTGTGATCAGTGTCCCTTTTATTGACAGCTCCTCAAAAAAGAATATTTTTGAGGAATGATTTCCGCTTCCACTTAAACAACAATTCTAATGTATGGATTGGCTAATTAATAGGCAATTTAGTAGCTAATTTGAGCTAGCTAAGCAGCTGTGACCATTATGTCAGGCAGGAGATCAGCAAAAACAGAGATGACACAAATTGTGTGTGTGTCAGTTTGTACCTACTTTGGCAGAGCCTCCTCGGTGATCAATATTTGCATGATGAACATACAGTTTTGCACGAGGGGAAAAAAAGGGGGCATATTTTCCCCGAAAATGTGGGAACACAATATTGTTTTCAGATCAAAAGGGAATGTAAAATGAAGACTTGAGAAATCAGAGGGAACACAAATTGTTTGAGCAAACTCAATGGTAGGAATGCACATTGTTTTATCCAAAATATTTCTAATTTCCTCATTCCACTGATATTAATATTGATTGACCTCTAATAGATTATGTAGGTTAATTCATTCATAAACAAAAATGCAGTACTTAGTTGATGTGTTTGATAATTAAAATGAGGATTATTTTCAATTATTTCTGTGTTTGTAAGATAATTTCAGATATTTAAATGTCATATTAATTTAAAATGGATAAATTTGTTGCAGTAAACGACTGTTCAGTTGTTATTGATGGATTAACTAAGTAAGTAAATAATTAAACTCTCCAAACCTGTTTATTATGCAATGTTGATAACGAAGAAAATATCTGTTTGTGGCTTGTAGCGATTTAGTAGTATCACAGCATTTTAATGAATAGTTTCCTGCAGTATGTCCTAAATACTAATCACATAATATGCTATCACATACATTGCTACACAGACAAAGTAATAATATAGAAAGTGCAGAAACCCCCTTGCTTATGAACGTTGACCTAATATAGGTAAATCAATGTAATGAAATGGGTTCATTAATCATTAACGTAAACAAATACCGTATAAAGCTCGGTATTTTTACAAGCTTCGTTATCTTCAGCTTGAATTTGTGTAAAGTTGGTAACATATTCTTGAAAATTGCCTATTGCAATGTGAAGCATTTTCATGCGTAAAAATTTCTCATACCCTTTGTTGCAGTATGTTTTCAGATGTTTTTAGATGTTTTCAGTGTGAATCAGATTTAGTATCCGCTTTTGTCACATGATTTAACAATGTAAAGCTAGTACTTGGCTCATTGTTATATTGTTCAGCAACATTTGTTCAACTTGATTTATAGAGTCTACATAGAAATAATTTGCTAATTGGGAAGAAAAATATTATGCTTTCTAACAATTAAACATTCAATAAATAAAATGCAATATGCACACACCACAAAGTATATGAATTGATTCATGAATTTCATAAATATTTCCACAAGTAAATAGATTGTACCAATTTTATAAAATTATAATTAGGATATATTGAACAGCGCAACTTGGCTTATGAAATTGCAATGTCCTTATGTCGTGTGGGATAGGCTTTTACGACGGGAGTTCATAACAATTAGTAAGTTTTATAGCGGCTTCACTGTCGGATAAGTTTTGAACTGTCAAGCTTTCATCAGGAGTAGCTCGATCTGACTTCTTCAGGAGAAAGTACCTAGGAATAAGACATGTAGACTGCCCCTTGCCTACTGATGGCTCTAAAAAGAGCAGTTCACTGAAGACTGTCCCTTGTCAACAGAGAACAAGCAGCCCTCACCTATCTGCTAATGTGAAAGTTTTGGTGGCCCTGAAAAGAGCCATTCAGTGAAGACTGTCCCTTCACAAGGGGCCATCTTCAGTGAACGGCTCTTTTTAGAGCCACCACTTTTCTCTGTTCTCTCTTTTCTTTACTTTTCTCTGAGTGAATGTATCTTCTTTTCATATGTAATATCCAATATTTGCAAATTGCAATATTTATCAAACCATAATTTGTCTTTTTTCTTAAAATCATTTTGCAGGGGAGCGACACTTGTATATTTGTAGGGTCCATCAAAGTACATCTAAATTTGTCCAGGCCTATTAGCGTACCAACAGGGAGTAATCTACCCAAACTTTGCAGTACACTCAAGCGTTATGACCACAGTATAGATACCAGCAAAAAACGGAAGAGGACATCCTTCTTCTTACCAAAGGACACTGTGAAAGTAAGTATCTCTTATCAAGCTGCCACTTGTAGGCACAAAGGTTATCTCAGGATTTCCTGTTTAGAGTAAGTATTCTACAATGAGTATGATATTAATTCCAACCATTCAACTGATCCAATGGTGCCGGGACCATCTTTTAATGAGAGTGAGCACAATTGCTCTCCCATATAGAGGTGTATAGCTAGAGGTTGTGGTGCCCGGGGCAAGAATACAGAATGCACTCTCCCTCCCGATTCCTGAATAATTGCGCACAGAAATTTGCACAAATACCACTACTTTTGGTCTGAAAACGGTCTTTTAAATGACTATTTATGTTGAAAGGTGCAAAAAGTTTGATTTTCACCGCTTGAAGGGTGCAGAATAGATCTAGGTGGCGCTGAATTGACATGTGCCCTCCCTTACCCCCTAGCTTAGCCACTGCTCACATAGCTTCCCTAATAGCTCCATATATGTGACGTGATCAAGGAGAATGAGTTTTTTGTTGCTAATGGTAATTTTGAGTTGCAGAAAAATTGGCAAAAAAGGTGGTCTAATTTTGTTGTTTCCTGATTGTCTATAAATTGCCTGTGGGTAATCAGCATTTTTGAATGGCTAGTTACTGATTTAGAAAACTTGAAGACTCATTCTCCTTGTGTGTCACATATGTGAGAGTTTTGTGGGCATCCTCTCAATGAAAAGTTGTCCAAGCAGCTCTCCTAATACTAAATTGTAATCGTTGGAAATGCTTTTCATTGGGACATGAGTTGTGACGCTTGGATATTATTGCATCGAGATCACACTTTTTTCTGTATTGAAAAGCATCTTCCAACATTTACACACTCCACATCCCTTTTAGACAGAGCTCTCTGTAGGAACATCAGGAGAGCTTTTTACAGCTTATTTGTTTTATGTGCGTCAACCATCTTGACTCTGAATTACAGATATCTGTGTGAGTACCTGCATAATGAGCATCATTATTTATGCCATTTATGCATGCAGGTGTTTCCAAAAATACAATTTGAATGTGCACAGTTTAAATTGAGTATTGCATAAATGATATTAGAACCCCAATCCAATACTGATAGCAACTAGCATGAATCGATGATCAAAAAAAATTTATGGCTCTAAAAAAATTTTGCATGTGCTGTTCTTGTTATATATCACCTCAATAATTGTTCTGTTCTCTTCACATAAAATTTCTGTGTGCCATGCTTTTGTGAGCAAACCTAGTTCCCTCGCTTCCAAATAATTAAGTCAAAGATGAAGATGACAAGCTAGGGGCTAACAATTTGATGCATACCTGTAGCATTACTTAATACTTACGTGACAGGTAAATGGGGAAAGACAGAGGAGAGAGAACTTCACTTACTTACTTTTACGAGTAAATTTTACAGGATTCTATTTTTCATAAATTAAAAACACACACTTGTTCTGTAGGAATTTGTTCCTTCCAAAATATTTTTTGTTCCACTATTAAATATGTTTATGAGTAAAGATGATCAGCAATTTACTTGAGCAAATCTGAGCTGTGTGAAAGTGTGCGAAATTAAGATTGTCACGAAATGAACATGTTTTGGTGAATTGATAAATGCTGGCAGATGCGATGCGTTTGAAGTGAATCAAAAGAATGGGGATCGACTACTAAAAGGCACTGCTTACTACTGTGCATTGACAATTGGAACAGATGGAGGAGAGGAAAATGGGTTTGTCAATATGGAAAGAATTAAACTTGTGTGGAACATTTGAGATTAGCATAGTGATTGAGAATACAGGGATATCAAGTTCCGTACATGCAATTTACAATCAGAATTGGTGAAATTGTCAGAATCGGTTGCAGAATATATGGGAACAATTATTTGTTTGTTGAAATGGTTTACTTGTAAGTTGTATTAGTTATACTTGCTTTGAAATACAAATTACAATAACCTCTTCCAATTATCCTTACCCCATCTGAAATATATTGCATTTTTATGTGCTGAATGTTTCATAGTTTCATAGTTTATTTCATCTCAAGCAAAAATGTACAATACAAAATATATAATAACAAAAATGATTATAATAATACAAATATAAAAATAATTAGGAAAAGCTATTCAAATAATATAAATGAGACGTGGACGTCACTAAACGCAGAGCGTGATGAGTGTGACGCCCAGTAGAAAAAAGTTGCAAAAAAAACCCAAAACATTAAACAATGAACATTAATGAACCTAACATTTGAAGAGTCAAGATGCAAACATTGCTAAGTCCACCACTGCATGTCAGCATCCAGGTCATCGATTCACTGAGTAACAAACAGATAATCCACCCAACCCGCGCATGCTTCTCTTAAAAAGTTATATAAAGAGAAGAAAAAAAATAAACAGACTTAATATGCAATCCATGATTACATGAGGATAGAATAATTCTTCAAAAGATGACAAAATTTCATGTTGCAAAGATGACTGATGATTTGAACTACTGCTAACTATGATGAGCATGGCTTGTAGTAACTCCCTAGAACATTAGGTTATCAAATATTTAAATGAATTACTGCATGCAGCGCTCATGTTGCTGATGCAGACATGCGAATGCAAGTGTAAGTGCCCACTTTCTAGTTTTTGTGCTTGCTTAAAGTTAAATATTGATATGGTTTATCACAGTGGTTGATTCTATCTGAGGAAGAAACTGAACATGATAAGGGGAATGGGGGATATGGTAACAATATCTAACAGATGTAACTTTTTGTTGTTTTTAATTCATGTCTAATAAAATGTAATGATAAAGATAGTAAATTTAGGTAATGGGGCAACGCATCCTGCACATTACCATATAAATACAATGGGGAACGATAAGACCATTAGGCCACCAGCTTTCACTGATAAACTGTGGTTGAACTGGGTACTAATGTAGGCAGTGGAGGTATACAACAGGGTTGTAGCTAGGATATTTTTAGTGCTGGTAGCATTTGATGAAAATGTTGCGTATTTGGCCATTTGTTGTCAAAATTGACCAAATCCTTGACTAATGCAATAAAATTGACAATTTTGGCCTCAGTACTGGCTCCAGTGCTGAGTGGTGGGCTCTAAAACTGAGTGGTGGGCTCTGCTACCCACCACCACCCACTGTAGCTACAAGTAACCCTGGTATACAATACACAAAAACAAATCTTATGTAAGTACACAAGTACAGGAGATCATTACTGATGCTTAATTGTTTCCCCAGCATTATGCAAGTATTAGGTAATGGGCCAACGTATCCTGCACATTAACATATAAACACAATTTGGAACGATTGCTCGCTACAAGAAGAAACTGAATATAATTAATAAGAAAGAAAGAACAGTTTACCAACCCTGCCAGATTTGTTATACAGCATATTTTTTCAGGGCAAAAAGTGTATTTCTTTCCAGGGAAAAATATATGTTATATGTGCAGGACTATTGCATAGGACAAAGATCTAGGGTAAAGATATTTAAAAAAAATCCAGGGTATTCAAATTTTGCAAACTGAACTCTCATAATAGTTGAACGTGAAAATTCCTGTCAATTACAGTTATTGCATACGTGAAAACTGAATATGTCCCCAGGTTTGACACCACTTGATAAGCTTCAGTGACACGTTGATCGTTTCATTTGATTCCAGTATTGATTTTATGTGTGATGAACATTGACATAATCTTACCAAAACAAAAAGAGGAGAAATGACAAGAATGTGAAGACAAGACTGATCCTAACAAATCATGTTGTCAGGCATTGTATTATAGTGCCTATATTTATAGCAGCGCAGGATGGGGGAATAGAAACATGAAACCTGACAAGCGGCTTGCTATCAGGAAGTGCCATATGCAAGATAAATGTTGGCCTAGATTGAAAACAGGAAAATGAAAATCTACAAGATTTATTTAGGTGAAGAGTAGCTGTAGTTACTAACTCTTTGGTATCACTATTTTTTTAGAATTATTTATTTTCTTCCATTTTGACATGTGAAAAGAATCAAATGTTGACTTAGAATGGAATCAAATTACTTTGTTTTGATGAATTTGCTTTCTCAAATTTAGCCCTACATTATTATTCCATGTGTTCGTCTGTTGTTTCATAATTTATAAGTTTGACGCAGTGAAGACAAAATTGATCATATCTGGTTCAGTTTTACATATTTCATCAAATTCCTTGTGAATTGTGACAGCATTGTCATTTTTGTTTGTGAAGCACTCTGGAATCACTTTTTTTGGGTATTGTCTGGTTAGAAGAATAATTTCTTCTATGAATGGGCAACATTTGCAAGCAATTCTCAACTATTATTTCATATCAGTTTAGCATTACTTAATTTCATAATTTCTAAGCATGTGAAGAATTTCACAATGTGAACTTACTACATGTTTTATAATGAAACTGTGATGTTTGTCGTTTGGGCCAGGAAACTCTATACCACATTGCTGCAACCATGGGATGTGATAGGCGCCTGCACGGAAATGCCATACATATTGTTGTAGGTGCTATAGATTGTGAAAGTATTTATTATTAACCTAGTCAACTCGCGTTCTAATAAAGAATGTTAGATGAAATAGTTTGCATGTTTTTAGGTTATTCAGGTGCGAGGATGGAAATGATTTCCTGCAAAGTTAAACCAGGTTTGCACCAAAAAAGGTTCACAGGTCTAATGAGTTTAATTTGTGAAACTTGGATATAGAGGTGATTGGTTCACTTTGGGTTCACAAGCTTAAGCAGGTCACATCATGATGTGATTGGCCCTGGTCCAGATGTAGTATTGGCAAATCTTTTAGAACCAGGCATTGAATTGAAATGCAGGGAATATATTGAACATGAACTTATTCTAAATTTGTGATGACATTATTGCGACAGAAAATATGATAAATTACAGTACAGGTCCACAACTTAACTAGCTCTTTCAATTAACGTTTCATACAAGGCCGTAGCAAGGTTGAAAAATGTGGGGCGGCCAGGACAAATGTGGGGCGGCCCAAATACAAATATATGCCCAAATTGAAATAAAGATATAAAGAAAAACATAACAATTTTCTCAAAAAGTGGGGCGGCCATGGCATCCCGGCCGCCCCGCTTGCTATGGCCCTGGTTTCATATTCCAAGTGGACAACACACACAGCAACATAATTCTCCACATTGTAAGCACCTATAATTTGTTAACGCTTATAATTATTTTCCTATTGTAGGCACCGATTAAATAGGAAAGTACATGTAAGTTCAGCAATCACATGTCGTATCTCAAACTTAATTTCTTGTTAGTGTCGCTTTATAACAATTGTCTCAGCTGTTGTAGGACATGAGTTCACAGCTTAACGGGTCTGTTTCCACTTGCAATTCTGTGAGTTTACTTGAATTTTGTAGAAAGATGAGGCTTTATACCTAATATTTGATAGCCACTTCCATAATTACACCAGTATTAAAGAGAAAAAAGAAGATAATTAAAAGATTATCAGTCATGTGTCAGTTTCAAATGTTTGCACATTAAATGCATTTCCCATGTGGTTTTATAACTTAACGCGGGAACTTAACTAGTTGCACTTCACTTTCTTTCCTCCAGTAATCACATGGATCGTATGACTTCAGCAAATGGGGATATCATTGCTCATGGATCTGTTAGCACAAGAAATGTTTAGTCACATAGTGTTATAAGGACCATGCTGTACCTGTCCCAATAGAAATACGAGTTCCTCTGAAAACAAAATGTCAAGTTGAGATTGTGACATTCACAAGTTCAAGGCAAAGTAGAACTTCAGCAATTACCAGTAGGATTTCTTAACTAGGATAATAAACTTTTTAATCAGAATTTGTGCTATATGGGACACATAAAAAGAACATCAGAATAATTTGGCTTTTAATGAGAAATACTTCAAAGATTGTCATAAAGGTATCAAATATCTCTGTGCATATTATGCATTTAGTAAATTGACATAATTATTCATTTGAAATAACAGTTTACAGCAGTTTTCCAAATATTTTCTTTCATAGTGCAGTCGGTGGTGTGGAGGTAGTCATTTCGCACAAACATCTATGGGACATGTGTAAATTTTACCATGTGAACACTGCAAGCACTTTGAACAAATGCTTATAATTTGCAGCTATGAAATTGACACTGACATCACTGATTGCACTCGACCGAAAGGACTGCTGGACAGGTGGATAATTCAGGACATTCCAATGGCTTCCTGCCGTAATTAATTATCTATATAGCTAAACTTGATATTGGGTCATTGGGTGTTTCCATATTTGGCCATCTATACCTATACAAGTAATATATTCACACCTGTTGTATCAAGACTAGGGTTTCAGTAAGTGGCAATGACACTATCTTGTCAACCATACAGATCTTTGTAGCCAGTCATCCACCCAGTTTAGTTTGCTATGGCTTACTGCATCTCACTTCAAGTTGAATATCGTCATGATTCTGTCCCGGGATTCTGTCATGCCAGAAGTCAAGCATGAAGAGCTGATTACACAAACAAAACAATTGGAGCACATGAATGATCAGAATTGAATGTGGGAAATACAGACCTGTACAAAGTATAGCCAGAGTGCATTGAATAATGGGTGTCTTCATTTTGTTATCAGGATCTCTGAAATATAATACTCACATCACTGAAATAGAGCTGCATCCATTTCACATTGTAATTTTCTGAGGTGCATTAGTTGTACACATTAGTATAAGCATTAGTACATTTATGTGAATTTTTTTTTAAAACAAGAGCTGTTGAGACCAATTATGTAATCTTGACAAAAAAAATTAGGATATTTTAATCAAATTTGGCAAGCTTAGTATTTTATTCTGATATTTCTTTTTCACTCAAATGAAGGAGCCAAGGTTAGGTGATAGCTCTCTAAAAAGCAGCTGCCTTTGAACCACATTTGACAGCAGGTATAACACATTACATTTTTTCTGTTGAAAACACAAAGAACATAATGTATTATATCATATTATTTCAAATGGCTTCAATCTGCGACAATATTTTTTTCTGCACAACTGTCTCAGAAATAGCAAAGAAATCAACCTGCGTGAATGGAATTTGACAGATGCGCTCCCAGTCGACAGGTTTGTCAGAGCCACGGGCCACTGCTTAATTTAATGTCATCAGGAAATTTAACCTCATGGAATTTTGCCTCAATGTGGCAACACAAATCCATGCTTCCTCTGATTGCCCGTCTTATGACCTATGATGCACCGATTTTAAAACATACCCGGAGTAATTGCATGATTTAGACAGAGCCTCTTTTGTAAAAGGAAGTATTATAGAAAAGAGGTTAATATTAAGATTTCATGTTCTATTTATGTTATCCAGTTTGTGCACATGAAATATTACTCATAAAGGGGTATTTTAGAATTTTATTTAACATGAATGATTACTTGAAGTAACAATGCTTTTCAATTCTAAATACTGTTAATTGAATCTACTTTGCCCATCTTTCCCTAGAGAAGTCAAAATCAAGCATAGGCTTAGGAACCGGAGGGGACTTGGGGGACTCGGCCCCCTCATTAATTTTGGTGCGGGTGCTTGAATACCTTTCAGCCCCCCAATATCCTAAGTTAAAAATTGTGATAAAACTGAGGGAAAATGGGTGTTTGTGACCCATATTTTGCAAACTTTTCTGACTCCGAGAGGGAAACCCCCTGGGGCACCCCCCAGGATTACCCACTTTTTTTCAAGTTTCAGCCCCCCCATGTTGAAAATCTTCCTAAGCCAATATCAAGGGCTGAGCTTTTGATGCTCTAGTAAGCATCATCAGTCTGATTCTCTAACAAATGTCAACTTCATCAGCTTGAAGATGACAACGCTAGAATATCAAAAGCTCATCCCTCTAGTATTGACTGCAAGGAAGGATACAATCCTACACAAATGTTGCAAGTTACCACAGCTCTGCAAATAGTAAGTCTCATGATTTGCTTCAAACTTTATACTGTACTATATATTGTTGTTGATGTAAAAAGCAAACAAGCAAACAATTTATTTTGCAAGTCGTGAAGGTCATCATAAAGAAAAAACAACAAAAACAGATTGAATTTTATCGAACTTAAACCTCAAAATAAAATTCCTAATAATAAACTGTAAAATAAAGTTGTGATGTTTAAGTTGCCAGGGTTTTCATTTTGGTGTTGATAGAGATGATTAGATTGTAATTAGCAAGTAATCACAGATGTGTTAATCAAGGGTACTATCCAGCCACACACACTTGTAGAAAGACCTATCTCCTGAATGGATTTCCTGACTTGTAAGTTATAGATGTGTAGAAAGATTACCTGTATGCACTTGTCACACCCGTCACCCCTGTGGACACGTGTCCTAGACGTTTGAGTCAACACAGGTCTTTATGACATTAGTCTTTGGCCATTTTTACTGAGAAAACGCAGATCTTGTGAGACTCCCTTTTGGCAAAATTACTCATGCATGCTGTTATTGTCTTAACTCAAGACGGATGCATGGGATGTTTAGTTGACAATAAGGCCAGTGTGAATAGTTGTACTTTATGGGTTGTTAACTGTTTGCATGATCAACCACAGGGTGTTATGATCCAAAGCATTGCAATATTTAAATCTGTTTAGAAATCACCTGTCGCAACTGCACCCAGTTTATTTAGCTCCATTGCCCTCCTGCACTGTGTCCAGGAAAACCTTGCCTGCAAGCTTCCTGAAAAAAAATGGCCACATATTTGATCTCATGAACCCTTTGTCCATAATAGGGAAGAACAACACATCTTCAAAATGTGCCCTCATGTACCCGTTATCAGATCCATATAGAATTGGGAAGAACAACACATTCAAAATGTGTTAAAACTTTATAATTATTTGGCATAATTCTTGACCTTTCAAACTTCTTACTGATAAGAATGGAAACTAGAAACTTTGGATCGGTCCAGAATCGGTCTCAAAATAATTGAGTGTGGAGCAAAAATTATTTCATTTATATGTTGTTTCCAGCAGCCCATGAATTATTTATAGATCTCGATTTGAATTAATATAGGCCTATATCTCAGAAACTGTAGGTGAAGTTCTAGCTGAGATTTTTAGTACATTGTAAGCTATGCAATGGTCAAGAATTTATTTTCTCAACAATTTTACAATTTTGACTCATTTTACTGGATTGCATCAAATGGCTGTCAATCTTATGCAGTAAGGTAGTATCACAAAGTGGTTGTCATAGATATAGTCACCTTATATAAAGCTCCCATCATCAAACCATAAAGTGCAAATTGATTCCAGTACTGATAGTTATCTAGACAGCGTTGATATTTTTATCGATACCACCCAACTTGAAACACTGATACACCTGCTCTAGGCATTAACTGCTCGTCAAATCAATTCAACGTAGAGAACTGAAGCATTTACTAGTTTCGAAAAAACGAACTTAATTCTGTGACAGCTTCCTGGCGTTAATTATCTACCTGCTCACAATCTGTTAATCTTTTAATGGGGCATAGAACTTGGGAAGTGCTGAATTTTTAGACGAATAAAGAAACGACCTAGTTTCATAATTTCCTCCCAAAAGAGGCAGAAACCATTAATTTTAAAGTGTGCAGATAAATGTAACTTATGTTTGTAGTATATTGCTCATTACTAGATGTGCACTTTTCAAGCAATCACTTCGCACATAACAGGTGACAAGATACTGTCTTCTATTCATTCAATCTTAATAAGACTTAATAGTATGTGAATAACTTTGTACATTTTAATCTACACAGGAATTAAATGAATTAACCAGATGCCACCTCGTTCAACATTTTAATAATGACTGTTTTTCTTTCTTTCTTTTTCTTTCTACTTAATACAGGAATTGAACATTGCAAGTGAAACCACTACACAACAACTAGTTCTTGCCTTGCTAGAAAGGTTAGAAATCATCGATAATCCTAGAAAATTTGCTCTCTTTGAACTCACAGAAACAGGACAAGAAGGTGAGTGAGTTTTACCAGACCTGATCCAAGCAGACTAAAGTCGGCAATAATGAAACTTGAGATATAGGCAAAAAGTGAGGAGAAAAATATAAGAAAATGGAGATATAAAAGGTTCATAACTCTGCAACCAAGTATGCAAGAGACGTGGGGATTTAACTGAGCAAGTTAGTAATGGTAGTCACTCAATTTTGAACATTCCCGACTTTGGCCTGAGTGGATCAGAACGAGTCACAAATTATCTCATGGACAGTTGCATGGTTCATGAACCTTCATTTAAATATCATACCAAAAATTGAACCTCGCATTGTTGATGAAAAGTGTTTGTACCCACCACATTCAGAGGTCAATCTTATGATGTACAAACATACCAGGGTTTACGAACTCATTAGAACTGTGTACTGACAGATGAGTATTGAAGGAAAGGAAAGTTTAAAAGTGGATACACAAAAACAGAGATACATTGATAGCTGTAAAGAAATTATGTACCATTCAAAAGCTTCTATTCAATGGACTATTCCAGTTTAAATCCATACACCCCCTATGGAAGACATTACCTTAATCTCCCACATAGAGGGTGTAGATTTTGAATGGAGTCACCCATTCAGGGACCTCAATTTGAAATTCAAAATTCCTGTGTGGAAGATTAAGGTTGTGTCTTCCATGGGGGGAGGGGGTATGGATTTCAACTGAAATAGCTGAATATTCGGCCCCAGCAAGGCAAAGGATAGATTTTGGCCATTTGTGAATTCTGATGTCATTTGCAATTTCTGGTTTTTCTCTAGGTCACATCTGTCAATAAAGATCCACACTTTTATAGCCCAAACATGTCAAAATGCATCAGATTTTTTTTTAATGCACAAATTAGTTTTGTCTCTGGTGTTCCCAAGTATTTTAAATCTCTGATCATTTTGCACATAGCATTTGGTCACAAGATCAATGTTTAGAGATAAGAATTTCTGAATATTGAGTTGTTCAGGAAGAAAGTATTTGATATAAAGGAAAAGGAAGGCATATCAACCCTGACCAGACAATAACAAGGTAGATTTAATCTCGTACTTCAAGCATAGCACATTGTATTGGTCAATCAGACACAGCCTCAAGGGTACTTAGGCTATTTTGGATCAGACCCAATAGAGACATACAGCTTAGGCATTGACAGAGTGTAAGAGTATGGTTTGAATGCTAAGCTGGCTGCAGTTTTCTTTCTTCAGAGATGTATTTGTACCCTGTAAGTTTTTAACACTTGGTTTTTGGGATTGTGTACCTCTGTCAGTTTTGATCCATTCATGATGAAAATCATGTCAATTTTCCAGCCAAAACATTTTAAAACATCATGGACTCAAATTGCATTATTGTCTTAAATAATTGGTTTTAATATTTCCATTATGGGATATGAATGAGTAGCGAATATTTTTTAAGCTATTGGGGTTTAGAGAAATGAAAACAGAGTATTTTGAGGTACAACTATAAATGGTAAATTTGTCACCACAAGTGGTAAAAATATAACTGTTTAAATTATCACCTTTGTTCATGGTATGTGTCAATGGGATGAGCAATAGGCTTGATAAGATGAGGACAATATATCCTTGTTCCTTTAAACAGGCCGGTATTACTGGCCGGCAGATACAGGTAGATTCTTACCATAAGGCCTATTACTTCCCTTCTTCCTTCCTATGTTTCCTTTCCTTCCTCTGATATATGTCCTGTAACTGCCATTGATAGCATTTGCAGCTATTACTACTAATTGTGTTAGACACTTCATGACATTGTGTTAGGTCACTTCATGGTGTACATAGTAGGCATTGAATAGATTTCCACATTTTGTAGCTTAGCACTGACTTGCACACATGAAGTAAATCTTGAGACTAATTAGCTCCCTTGAATGATGTCATCTATGCATCACAAGTTCTATACAAGTCTACACATATAAAAAGTGTCATCTTCATTAGCTCCTGTTCGTCATTTTTAGACTGCAAATTTGCAGATGTAATTCATACCTTTTACCTTAAGACCACTAAGCACCTAACCCTAATTCCAACTTTCCCCTAGCTCTAAAGGTGAAGAGAAAAAAAGGAGGTTAGTCCTTAGGCACAAAACAAGTTAGACCAGGTCTAACTTTAGACCTGGTCTAAACAATGAGGTAAAACAAAAGAGTATCAACTTCACCGTATTCTATTTGCCCAGCGCACAGCGTAATAATCCAGATGTTAATTATAAGTGACAAGCAAGCACGGTGAAGTCGGTACTCCTTGTTGCACTTCGTTGTTTAGACAAGGTTTAAAGTTGGTCTAACTTGTTTTGTGCATAAGGTTTAAGACTAGGAGCAAAGTTGATGATATCTTAAATAAGCTATGTAGACTTGACTCAGTATAAATTTACTTGTTAAGATACAACATGACTAAAGAGGAGCTATTGTACAATGTACATTGATGAGGGAGCTATTGTTTGGAGATGTAGCTCTCATAAGTTCACCTGTTTTTCAACTACCTTGTCATCTTATTAATGAATTTGAACGTGTTTTAATAGGTCATTATTTGATAACATCAGTATAACTCTGTCATAGCGCTATATTTATAGTATACTAAAATTTAAAAATCAAGACTTGCCCCTCTGGTCAACGTTCTGCCCAGGACAATATGTATGAGGTGACATATTAGCTGTTAAGGATCTACATATTTTTGCTTACTTTTGTAATGTCATGTTTCCATTTTTTTTTACAGTACTAGTAAGGAGAATTACAGAAGAAGAAAGACCACTAATTCTGTGTCTATCATGGGGAGCCAGTAATAAAGTCAAGAGATTTGAGCTCAGAGAAAATGAGTCGGGATCAATACAGGTAGGATGGAATATGTATAGGAGAGTATCCTTGGTGTGAGATATTCATGAGATATAGAGTAGTGTAAAGTTAGACTAGTGTCATTTCATTGAGGAATTAAACAGCATAAGGAATAAAAGCTGTTCAATCCTTCAATAGAAGATTTCTGTGTCAGGCTAATTCTGTTCCGTTTTACATGAAGGGTAAACCACACAAATGTTACCAAACATACCTTTGACAGCCAACAATGTGACTTACAATTTTCAGCAATGTCCTTTGTTCTCGCTGACACCTGCACCTGTTTATCGCATGAAAATAACAGAGGCATGTGATTCTAGGGCTGGATCCCCCTGCCATATTTATGCAATACATGTGCTACATTGGCAAAAAAATTGCAAAAAGTACTCAGATAATGGATGCAGTCATGCAAAATGAGGACAAATTTCAAATTCGAATTGATATGTTAGCACTGTCAAAAGTCTTGATTTTCTGAACCCAACTCCCATCCAAATGTGTCCTGTGATGGCAATTAAACTACAGAACTTGAAACAGTAACAAACAAGGGTTTTTATGTTAAATCAGGTCAGAACAATTTGAGATATATCGTCCCCAATTTTTATGATCGGTTCACAATGACAAATATTAATGATCAACACTTATGTGCAAGCCAATGAGGTGTCATTACTGGAATCTGTAAATCTGTATTGTCTTGTAGCTACAATTAATGTGGTTTACAATACATGGACCCTGGGTTTCTCTACCGGAAGCTACCTGTCATTGCGTATCCTGGAACAACCTGTAGAGTACGGGAACGCACACTGTACGCTTTGCTGGTGCTTGTATGGGGTATTTTTCAGAATTTCGGGCAACGGTCAATTTGTCATCTGGTAGAGAAACCCAGGATTCCTATCCCTTCTCACAATGTGTAACAATAATCTAGCAGGATCTGGTTTGCACTCATGCAGAAGAACATACCTAAATGATATTCTTAATTTTATACAACATATTAATCATGAAAAGAAGTTGGAGGTAGACAAGTTAGAGATAGACATTCTTAAATTAAATCAAATTCAAAGTTTAAGGGGCTCATCTCAAAATACATTTATGACTTCCACAGACGATAGAAGCCAGGCAGTGCCATGATCGGGGTTGCCAAAAATGTTCAGCCCATTCTGCGAGTGTGACACTTGAAATGTCATACAAATGTACACAAATCAGCCCAAAATATACCTTGTCAGTATCAATTTAGAGGATATTTTGAACAAATTTGGTCTAAAGTCTAAAAATTTGGTTACTTTATTTGGATTTTTTAAAATTGTTATTTTATGTGATTTTATTCAAAAACCACCATTGAATTCTCATGATTTTTTTTCTTTTGTAGCAAAATTCACTGAAAAATGGGCTTTTTCCAAAATTGAGCTGGCCATTTTCAAGTCAGGGGATGATCGTTCAAAGTCGCTTAATTGGACTTTCAAATAGCGGGTTTGGCAACCTTGAATGAGCCCTGGATAAGATGACTACATACAATAAAAGATCATTTGTCTAGTATTCCTATGCACCAGATGTAATTCACCATGACATGATCATATTATTATGTAGGGCAATAAGTAACTCACATGATGTCTTCTTGCTATTTATATCTATATGATTTGACGGCATCTACGTGTGGTGGTCACAGTAGTAGACGTTTTATATCAGAATCAGCCGCATTGTTTGAAGTCGGTAATCGTCAGCTTTTCAAAATACAAGAAGTGGTTATTTCCCGCTTGAGGTCTTCTGAGATTTGACTCAGCTAAGTCATTTGGTTATTCCATTTGAAATCATCCACCCCCTATGGAAGACATAACCTTAATCTCCCACACAGGGGTTGTAAATTTAAATGGATTCACCCATTTAGGTAACCCTGTTTGAAATTCACACTTCCGGTGTAGTAGGTTAGGTCATGTCTTCCATAGGGGGTGTATGGATTTCAACTGGAATAGCTCATTTTCTTGTCTGACTTAGCAAGAAGTGATGTGAAGTATGTTGAAGTGAAGTTTAGAGTCTTGATTTGCAAAAATAACTGAAGTGGAAGTAATACTAAATTTGGGGATTTATAGGACAAGATGCCAACCCACCGGCCTATTGCACATTTTACTGATTTTCACTGACTACTGTGTATACAATACAATTATTCGGTTATTTGTTAGGGAAGTGTTTGTGATGAATTTCTGGCTCAAGCCCAATAGTTGTAGACAGATGCTAAAGTGTGCTCCCTGCATATATATTAAAGTCCCAACTTGTTCTTGTGTATATTCATAAAAATGTACACTTCACATATAGTCAGCCAAGCAACAGGTTAAAGCAGTCAAGGGTTTAGCAGTCAAGTTAGCTCAATCGATAAGGCGTTCGACTATGGTGTGAGAGGTTGCGGGTTCGAACCCTGGCGGTGCATAGTACGCTCTCGTGGAAAAATTGAGTTAGCTTGAAATTCCCCTGGACAAGGAACTCACTGCTAATTTGTCTCGTTGTAACCCATACGAAACTCGGGGAGCTGATCCTGGTTGCGATGGTTATTTGAGCAATGTCTAGGGTGTGCGCTCTTGAAGCAGCAAAGTCTCTGAATTGTTGTTTATGGAATGATGTGGGGCCGTAGTGGTCAGCGACAACCTGTAAAGTGTGCTGAGGCTTGTGGATCAACGTCTAGGTGTTGTGCCTGTGCGTAGTGCACTATAAATCACTGCACTTTTTTTTAAAGCACATATTGCATAAGTGCTGCTGCACCCAACTGCAATGTTACAAGTCTCACCATTTAGTCCGATCAAATTTAGACAGACAGGTAGTCTTATAATGAAAGCAGGATACTATGTGCGACAGGTTCCAGAGCCAAAACTTAGGCAAATTAGGTCTTGAAAGTACATTGAAGACATCTGATGTCAGCATTCTCAAAATATTGCCTTGTTTTTCTAATGATTGTACTTTGTTACATCCTGTTATTTTGAGAGGGGAAATGGCATCATCAGTCCCAGTTGTCAGATGATAATTAATTGACTTGTAGTTGATGCTCTTGATGTGTAATAGTAGTGTAGTGCATTGTCATGCTACTAAAATTGTATATGAAAATGATCCAGGGCCGTAGCAAGGGGGGCGGCTGGGGGTGTCATGGCCGCCCCACTTTTTGAGAAATTTGTTATGTTTTTCTTTATTATCTTTACTCAATTTGGGTAAATATGAGTAATTTGACCGCCCCACATTGTGATGGCAGCGCCACATTTTTCAACCTTACTACGGCCCTGAAATGATCGATACCTGTGAATTTAATTCATTTTTTAGACTGGTTTGTATAGAACCATGCATTCACTATGTATCTACTTCAGTTGGTGTAGAATTTGTAAGCAATCGTCATAAAATACTTTGAAATACATAATAAATCTATACACAAGGGTAATTATTAAAATCGCACAAAATTATAATATGTAAGGATATTAATAATAAGTAAGATGTTGGATGAGGAAATTGCTAAACTCAATGTGTCAAGTGTAGTGCCCAATGGCCTGACATCACTAGAGTCAAAACAAGTTGCCTGTGATAAAAAGAAAAGCAGAAGTGCCATGTTAATCTTACCATTCTGTTTTGTTTGTTTGTTTTTCTGTCAACAGTGGGAGGCCTTCAGCATCCCTGAATTACAGAACTTTCTCAGGATTCTTGACAAAGAAGAACAAGAACATATCCAACAGGTCCAAGAAAAATATGCCAGATATGAAGCCCAGTTGAAGGAAGCCATGGCATTTGTACAAGATCATCACAGACAAGAGGTAGAAGAGGAAGCAAAAGTACTGGAAGCGTTGGAGAAGAAGAGGAGGCAAAGTGAAGGAACGCCTGTTGATTTTGATAAAGAGTTAATACGAAGAGAAAGTGAAGAGAACATTCTTGTGATGGACGAGAAGCATTTTGAAATATCAGAAGCGTAGAAGTTGATGCCATTTTATCATGTAATGTTTGTTTGTCTTTGCTTGTCTATTGACATATTAATGATGTATCTTGTCTGGCTATTATAGATCCCTAACAAGATACAGTATTAATATGCTGGAGAGATCTTTTCACCAGGTTCCAAATTCGCAAATGATTTGATACATCAATCAGGGGCAGTATTTTTTCTGTCATCTATTATGTTTTCAATGGCCAATGGATGATATAACATCAGCCTGAAACATGTCAATAATATCATAATGATGTTTATTTATATGTAGCGGTAAACGTAAATCGAAAGCAAAATTATACTTCTACGCTACTCAGATTTGGTACACTCACCGGAGTGCTTTCACCGGGTCAACCTGCATCTTTAGCGGATGTTATTCATCTGGTGAAAGCGCTCCGGTGAGTGTACCAAATTTGAGTAGCGCAGAAGTATAATTTTGCCTTCTATGTCAATTATCATATGTGAATTTAGTTCCATATTCCTGTATGCAATTGACCCACAGGTTAAATTGAATGAAATAATTCAGATTGATGTAGACTCTGTGCCAAAATATGATTCATGAATGAATGTTTGGTTAACACAAATCACCTTTAAACTTGTCCTATATGATGGTTGTCTGATTTATCACACCTTGTAAGAGTAGAATAATTTACTTAAAAAAGACTAAGATGTAAGAAATTTAAGTGTAGATTTATGATGTACTACTAGGGTAATATTTACTTTTATTGCAGTAACACACCTTGTATCTTAACAAAATCAGACTAACCATCTAGATGAGTCTGAATTAACTTATGATGACCAATTAAGTTAAGCACCTGCTTATTATTAAGTCATATTTAATGATTTGAATGATATCATTCTGATCTTGGGAAAGATATTCACAACAGTCCGAGAAATGAATAGCAAGAAATTGTTATTCATCAATTATTTTGCCTCAGCATGTAAAGCTGCCTTGGGTCTGTTGCATACGGGAGTTGGGTGAAATGTATCTATTTGTTTGCTTTTTATGGTCATATTAATTGACCAGAAAGTGGCAGCATCAGTGCAAAATGTCTGAGAATTCCTTGTAGGTGTCGGCTTCTGCAGAGTAACCATCAAAATATGCCATGGAAATTCATGTTAATACATTAAGCTTTATACATGGTCATTCTTTGAAACAAAATTATCACTGATCACATGTGAAAATGTATTTCATATGATTTTGATTCATGATACCCTTGGAATCAAGATATGGCTTGGAATGAATTGAGTAAGTAAACAAGCAGAAGTGAGCCCCCATTTGAGATAAGCAAATACAGATGTCAGCAGATTGCAAGTTCTCCATTTACTGCATACAGGTCCATATGGTAAATTGCATTTTGTATCTTTATTTATTTACTGTGACATTCAAGATTTAACATGGTATAGATATTTCATAGCCAATATATGTCTTGATTGTAGTATGTCGAGGTCTTGGTGCAAAACTGCGTTATCTCCAATAGCTCCCCTGGGTAATGTTGTGTATAAATGCAATCATGCCTTATGAATAACTTACCCAGAGCAGCTATTGGAGATGAGACAGTGTTGCACGGAGCTCTTGATGATGTGGAGATAAAAGTAGAGATACATTACTGTGCAGCAGTAATTCATGAGGTGCCACTGATACTGACACATCTTTAAGCTTTCCCTCTTTCTCCACCTGCCACCTGTTTAATCCATTTGTTAACCCCCTGAACACTGCCGATCTAACATTGTCTCTGATTGGTCAAATGCATGGTATCTTCACTTTAATCACCAATCAGAATGGAGCTTTGCAAATAATTCACCCCAATTTTTTAGTGTGGTGAAATTATTCTAACAATGTTGCTGATTGGGCCAATTGATAATGAAAACTTCTTTTGGGCCAATCGGCAGGTAGTTCTCATGGGGTTAAAGGATTCCAGACATTTTGCATAGGGTGCTGATCACTGATGTATTCATGAATTTAAATAATAATGATGTATGTGTGACTGTGTGTGCCTTATATTATGTATACATAAACTAAGAGTATTCCTAAGTGTTAATAACTTATGCAAGCCATTCTTTTAACACTTGTTTTCTGCAATTTATAGACCCCAATCATCTAACAATTATTCAAACCTAGCATTCAACACAAAGAAAATAAGATATGACACAAAGTTGTTGTTTGTGCAGGCCCCTTGCCTCGTTAAAATTTCAGTGATAAATAAGATTGCTTAATTAGTTACATTGAAGAAACAGATGTGCAATGTATGGAAACAAAATGCTGTATATCACTATAGAATACAAGAAAGGCAGAGCTTTACATAGATTTTGTAACTGTTTCATAGCCTATTCTTGCTACTCTTATCAATACTTAATACTAAAATCCGTAACCCCAATACTAAAATCCATAAACCTGATACACCTGTCCTTAAGCAACTGAGACCCAAGTTTTTATTTATAAGATTTATCTCAATGAACTTATTTGCAATTCCTGATTTCCTTCCCATCTCATTTGAAGTTAAAATTGTATCATATCAGTTATACTTCTAAAATTACAAATGAAGGAGTAGAAGTGGCATAACACCATTACGTCCCTGTTTGAGCTGAATGCAGTTTGCATCTTTGATAAAGAAACAAAAATGCAAATGACTACCCTAAAAAGTTGCTGTGGATAATCAAACAACTTACTGTTGGTGCATAATTCTTGGACAGTATAATTTGAAAGCAAAAGAGTGCATTCACAAGCATTCCACATGCATCAAATCCACTTCCTCTACCCTCCCTTCTCTAAACCTTTAAATGCATCTTGATGTATGGCATGTGTTTTGCTTTTTGATTATATGGTATGACCAAACCCGGGGGGGGAGGGGGGGTACTCAAGTTTGATTTTGGTAGGGACGTGCCGCTGAGAATTTGAAAGTGGACCCATAAATATACCAATTTTTCAAGAAATTTGGACCCATTGATATACCAAAAGTCAAATTTTTCGGCCAAATTCAACCCAAATTGTCTTAGTTTTTACAAATTTCCTCAATTTTTTTTGGGAAAATTTCGAAATTTTGGCTAGATTGAGGCAAAATTGGGCTATGTTTCGAAAAGATTAAAAAAATTTTGAAAAAAAGGACCCATTCATATACCAAAATTGGCTTAGAAAAAGGGGTCATTGATATACCAAAAGGCCGAAAATGCTACCCATATTAGCGGCACGTCCCCGTATGGTCATTTGTACTAAGTACCCCGGGACCAAACCAGGGGAGTTTACACTGTGTAAATGAAGACGGTCATTTTCAGCACTGGTTGCCATTCAGCTCTGACTCAATGGATCTAATCTGTGTAAGTTATCCAGAGATCACATTCTGTCACTCTATTCACAAGGTAAAAAGGTGCAACAAAAATTAAAATTTTTAAGTTGTGTCAAATTGAACAGTTTACATATACTTGATGAAGCTACCATAAAATATAACCTTCCACAATGGCCCACAATTGCCCCACAATGAACCAATTATTCTATAGGGCTGCAAGTGTCAGTAGCATGCCCCAGATAATAAAAATCTCTTCAGTTTACTTTTCCATCGGTATGTTGATTGAATGACTTGCATAAGCTATTCTTTATTCATAGGCTCTTGTATAACTCCAAAGTTCTATTTTTTACTACTGCAAATTTAAAGTCATTGTATGTGTAATATTGAAGTTAAGCTAAGAATAGGGTGTTTATATGAGGTGCTGTCTTGTCTATGATGTTTGTTTTAGCGTTGTTAAAATTTTGTATCTTGTATTTTTTCGTATAAATATGTACGTTGTAATCGGAGACAAGCCTCATACAGCGATACAAAATACTTTTTGTCAGGTTCGACCATGGGCTTATAAAGTAATGTCACAATCAAAACAGATTTATTCATTTGAAACAGATTTATTCATTTGAAACAGATTTATTCATTTAAAACAGATTTATTCATTTGAAACAGATTTATTCATTTGAAACAGATTTATTCATTTGCAACAGATTGAAGATAACCTTTTTTGGAAAAACACTGATTAAAGAGATTGTCTGATTTCTTACTTTTCATTATCACAATAAATTCCTCACAAACCTAACACCAAACAGAAAGAAGCTGTTAAAGTTTCAAAGTTATTCCACAAGAAAGAGAAATTCCAGGACTTTATATCCATGTTGACCAGCGCAGATACTATAATGTTTAAGTATGCTTGCTGATGATAAAGCAAAGTACATTTGGAAATTTGTTCAAAGCATACATCCTAAGAAGTTGGAAATGTTCCATAAACATATATAACTTCTTAGAACTTGAATGATTGTTCTCCCCCCCCCCCCCCCAAAAATGAGTGTATTGTGGGGCAAATCAGTTACAAGCATAGTAAAATATGACTTATCAAGCTGGTGATTGAGCCACACAGTGTTCTACCACATGAAAAGAGTTGCATTAAGGTGAACTTATCAAAAATTAAATTTCAAATCATCCATTCAAGATACAAAAGTAGGTCTAAGAAATAGGTTTAATTTAGGGCCGTAAATATTAGGGTATAGTTTTAATTTGACTACAAATCAGGTCTGTGATACTCAATGGGGAACTAAATACAAATGTTTTCAAAAGTGCTTCCATATTTGGGCAGGACTTTGTCATAATAAGGGTTGGTGATGATCATAATAATAGTAGTATAAAAATCCAGGTTGGATATGCTAATTTACTGTTTTTGTGTATGTAAGTGGATGCTCAAATGTATGTGCTTCAATGCAGATTGATGTGTTTGTTCTCATCATTTTAAGCAAAGTGCTGTTCAAACTGCCTGGCAGGGTTCCTGCTACACCGAGTTTTGGGGTCTTTTAGCACAGTAAAATCATAATGGACTCCATATTTTTCAAATTTTGAAAATGATGTGGTCCCCATTATTTGAGACTAACATGTGAGAATTTGTTTGAGACCCCATAGTTTTAAAATTTTGCAGAATATGGGGTCCAACTGGACCCTATAATATTTGGACCCAGTGGGAACCTTGCTGCCTGGTTTATTCTATATGAGCCACAGGAACTGTGCCTTGTGCCAGTCGCAAATGAAGTATTGCATCTTATCTGACCATTACCAAGTCTACCGGATCACACATTTCCCTTATAATTTGGTAGTCATGTCAGTGCTTTTACTTACTTGTGCTCCAAACATACCAACAAACCACCCTTGTATGCAGTGGTGTCAATCTGTCTTGAAAAGTGGAGGGGACCTTTGGCGTGAATTGTCAAATAGTGACCATAAAGAACAAAAGTGGCTCATGTTTAACCCGAAAAGTCAGCCTTATGTCCCCCCTCCGTATTGTGTGTAATATTCAAGAGGGTAACATGATGAACTGCGCGCAGGTGATGATAATATGTTATGTGTACATTAAGTGATAAGTATTATTAATTTAATTATGTAATATTTTGCAGCATACAAGAGGCTTTGTCCCATTATCGGTAGCTTGATTAGTTTCCATTTATTATTTAACTGGGATATTTTATTTAGCATTATCCTTTTCGTTATCAGGTTTTTGTTACGTTCAATTGTCAGGGTAAAATATACATATCCAATCATTGAAATGTAATTGACTATTATCAAAAAGGTGGTGCTTTCTGTAAACTTAAGTTCAGCATTATTCACCAAGATCTGATTTTGAGACAAAGCACTACTTCTATGTTGCAGAAATATTGATCAAAACAGTATGTTTGTATGAACGAACAATATATATTTCTTAATAATAATAATGTGCTATTTGCTAAGGTTTCTGTAATACTGATAGGTTACCTAAAGTAAATTGTGTAATATTGTGTGTTAAATAATGTAAAGAAAGAGAAAAGGTTTTGTAAAAACATGTATAGTGAGATGTGTGTAAGTGTAATATATGATATGTAAATACTTTTTGTATAGGTCAACAGGGAATGGAAATAGGGGTTATTTATGTACTAGAGTCTAGAAAAACTTTTTTTGTAAATACTAGGTGTACATAAAGTTTGTACATAGTTGTAGGATCTTGAATCATTTTTTGTTTTAACTTGAAGAATTTCTCAACAAAATCTTTCAAGGAATTAAAAAAAAAGATATATATATTGAAAATTCCAAGCTGGATTTTGGGTTAGGTTTACTAAGTATATTTGTAATTAAGTGTGCTAAGTACAAGGTTCTTTGAAGCCAGGAAAATGCACCATTTTTTTTCTGCTAAAATACTTCCCCAGTGTTTGGAAGTGTCTATTTATTTTTTTATTATTATCATTATTTGTTTGTATGGGCAATGTCATATTTCTAGTGGAATTTGTTGTCCCAAACTCAAATACAAAGCATTAAAATGCTTCAACATTATTGTTATTACTTTTTTTTTCAATAATTGTAGCATTTTCTGGGCTTAGTGCAGTTCCAAACTTTGCGTAAGGTAATTTTTTTTGTATGTAAGTTATAATAAAGTACTATGATTAAGTTAACAAGTATTTCCACAGTTGCACCATTGCTTGAAGCTTTGTCTTTGTTTTCTCTCATGTCATGGACCATAATGGCCTCATCCCAATGCCATAGTTCAATAACCTCAATTAAACAATCATAGAGCAAAATTTGACCTCAAGGTGCAGAGTATGAGTTTGTGTACTCAAATTTTCAAAGGTCATTCAATGAATGTGCAACTGTATTGGGGTTAAAGAACCGTGCCCTGAAAGATGAGCATGTTGTGGATCCTAGTGTCATTCACTAAAAACCAGAGAAGATATCTTACACTTCCCACAATGCATTTCTTCCATTTTGAAAATATGTACCGATTTCCTATTCAGTGTTGATAGTGACAAAAAGTACACAATGATCAGAGTACATCCAGATCTTGCAAAATGTGTTTATTTCTTGACTATCTTCCCATGTTTAGCAAGTGTATTCTCAACATGAAAACAAGTGGAACTTGTGCAAAGAAATAGGAGTGTCATTTGATGAAAATATTGCAAAGGATTCTGGGAAGGGTAAGATATTTACTATGACTAAAAACCTTGGGGTCAACTTATCTAACCTGTATGAACAACCTTTCCTAACATGTCATTTATATAATTATTAAGAAACTTAATTGGATTGTAATATCTTTTCAATTGGTATGACCAATTCAAAACATTACTTATTGTTATGTATATAAGTGAGGACTCAAAATAACATACTAAATTGCAAAGCATATTTTCTTTCTGCTTCTAGGTTTTCATTTATAGTAAGAGAATGATATTTCAAACAACAAACTCGCAAAATCATTTTACATAATTTGTTCATAAGATTGTAGTGTATGGGAAAATTGTTTTGATTTTGTCATTTTTAGAAAGCAAACTGTTTGAATTGGTTGGTTTTATTGACAGAAAATATTGTTTTAATGAATACAATCTTGGAGGGTGACATATCTATTGTGGACTTATTGACAGCTCTCTGCAAACACGTCAAATATATTTATGCAACACTTGACAAGATTTGTCACATCACTCAAATGAAACAACTTTCTCTGCAGATGATATTAAATTGAAAGCAAAATGTGTTATTAATATTAGCGGGATGCCAGTGGCCGGACGTGACTGTGCAGGAAAAGCCTGAAAAAGTGCACAAATGTGGGGCTATAAAGCCTCAAAACAGGCTGAAAAGAAATAAAGGTGCAGAAATTTGGAGTAACAAAAAGTTGGAAATTAGGTAATTGCCCGAAAACTGGTATCCCTGTATTAGGAACAGTTTATTGTCGTTGAAATAAGCCAAATCAATTTAAAATCTGCTAAGTTAATACCAAGGATGTATGTACTGTTGTAATAACAGCGTTCTATCAATATGATCATTTGTTAAATTGTATTATATTAAAGGCTCTATCCGTGATTCCAGCAAAAATGTTAAACAAATTAAAACTTGTAGCATTGGGTTAAAAGTGAAGGATATGTCAATAAAATTGTCATTAGATTGGGTTTTTTTTGGTGAAAACATTGATAAGTGTTGATAATTATGAAGCTCCATTCAGACGCATGAATTCCCTGATTTAGCGAATCGCTGATAGAGCCTCTAAAAGTAGCAGGGTTCCATATATAGAAAACTTTGACTATCATACAATTACAATTGTTGCAAAATCATTTCTATTTTTTTTGCGGATGAAAAGATTACATCGACTTAGCCATTAAGCTTAAGCAAACAATAAATGATTCATTTTGATGTCATAGTCACAAGATGATGAACTTTGTTTAAGTTACTTTATGTAATTAATTTTTTTTTGTGAAATTTTAAATCTTAAGCCAAAGAAACGATATTGTATATTTGTGAACAATTTTCTAAAACTGGGTAGTGATGCAGTCCCTATTTTTGTATGCATGGACATTAACGTGACGTTATTTTTAGTTTTAAGATTCTTTTAAATTGTTGTAAGAACAATGTGTTCTTTGTTAATGCAAGAAAAATAAAGTGATGTTGATTGATTTTTAGCATGGTCTTGAAAGCAGACCACTATAGCATTGGAAATCTAACGTGATTTATGACAATTTGTGTTTTTTCAAGAGTTAATGGTATTACTGTTTTATGATGGTGAAAAGAGTGCATAGAATTTATAATATACTGATATAAAATTGGATCGGTTCAGCCCATATTTATTGGTCGAGCTATGAGTTTTAAAATATTGGACGAGACGTAGTCAAGTCGAATATTTTACAACTCATAGCGAGACCAATAAATATTGGGCGTAAAGCATCCAATTTTATCATTATTATGTTTTGGATCCAATATTTTCACACACTTGGATCCATCAAATATAATAATTGTAATTATTGGTTCTTACCAAGCCTAAAATGATTTGTTTGCTGGAACAGGCAGTAAAGATTAGGATTGTAATTGTATTTCATACTTTTTATTTTAATGTTTTATGGTTCCCATAATTGAAATAAGTGAGAATGTGATATTTTTTATTTCTGTAAAGAAAATTGCCAAAATTGTACAAAATTTATATTATTTCCTTTTTTTTTGTTTTTTGTTTTGAAAATTACATCAAATGAAGATTGAGGATTTCAATCTTTATTTACACAAAATGAGTATTTCTCTAATTGGAGAAACATCTTTATTTTGTTATGGAATAGCAAACAAACAATTTTAGGCCTAATTTAGACCAGTACATGGATGGTATTTCTTTAAAAGAGTTAGCAAAGATTCTTGAAAATGTTAGCATTGTAAACATCTTGACAGGTGAGAGCAAAACACATAAATATGGACTCAGCTCAATCCAATAATAATAATATTGAATTCAGATGGAGTTCATCAACCTTGCGTTGTGTTGGCTGACAGTGATATAAAAAGCAAACTAGCAGTATGCTTGTAAGCATGGTTAACATCATAAGAGTTATATCCTATAATTATCACACCTAGCAATGAACCATGCTTTTGTTTTAAAGTCAGTGCTTAATTAATGAAACATTCCATGCCGATGCATTCATATAAATATATTATTATACAAATGGCCTTGTTTATAGGCTGCAATACATAATACTATACTAATCTGCTGTTGCAATTCATGTGTAACCATACATCAAGTATTGATTCATAATTTACACTGTTTATTATAGATTTATGTGAATTACTGATTATAAAAATTAATTGAAATATTGCTTAGGTAATACCAGATAGGATAAAAGTATTGGTAAGATTGTATTTAATGGAATCAATAAATTGTTGAAATACAGGTGGCCAATGGCCACCATATCACCAAATAGGATTCCCACATTTTTTTGGAAAATTATAACAAAGGGAATTCTAATTCTAATAAGATAAGTAAATTTTGGATATATATAGCGCCTTTTTTCCAGATCTCGGAAGATTCAAAGTGCTGTAATTTCGCTGCCATGGTGAATCATCACAATCAGATGGCATCAACTTCCCAATATGATTATATCCAAATCCATTGTAATTCCCACTTGTTTTCTTTGTTTTTTCACCTTGTATGGCAAACATTAAAAAACAGTATGAAGAATAAGATAACAAAAAAGGTTTTGTGTTGTTTGATTTTGTTTCTGTAAATTGGATGAAAATTCCATTTTATTTTGCTACTAGTACTGGTAAATTTGTTAACCCATGGGAACTATCAGCCAAATTATTGGTCTCTACGAACAATTTTGATTGGCTACAAATTGAGCTACATCAAGTATTGAGGCAATCAGAGATATAGTAAGAAGACTCAAGAGGGCTGAAGTTGAATTACGCTTGAAATTGCTAAGAAATATAAAAGCACTAATTTGATTGGTTACTGATTTCATTAACCAATCGGGGGTACTGTAAGAAAGCCAATAGTTCCCATGGGGTAAATCCAAGCAGGTCATTACAATTGTTGTATCCCGAGTTCATTGAAAAAAACTATATGGAAATAACCAAATGATGTATAAATAAGTAATTTCAACCTGCTTCATGAGTGTCTGTGCCAGAAGTTGTTACTTTAAACTACACCTTTAAACCTTATCTCATATCATTTTAAACTGATCAACTTTGTAAGCTTGTAGTAATATGCAGAAAACAATGATTTCATTGTATAATTTCTATTGGACTATTCCTGTTGAAATCCATACACCCCCTATGGAAGACATGACCTTAATCTTCCATTAAGTAATCTTCCAATATGTAGATTTCAAATGGAGTCGCCCATCAGGTAACACAATTTGAAATCTACACCCCCTGTGTGGGAGATGTCTTGCATAGGGGGTGTATGGATTTCAACTGGAATAGCCTATTATTTGCAGTGAATCTGGTTATTTTTATGCTGATTATATTTTTGGTTAAATTCTGTACAGCATACTATACCTATTGTCTTGGTTCTGTAATTGGTACTGACCTATTACACACATGTTAATGTGGTGTTGAGCCTCATTTAGTATGCAATAAAACTCTGCACTTCAATATTAATGATGTGTTTAGATGAGAGTCAATTTGTGAGTCGGTGATGCATGTGCATGGATTAATTGTACACATATTTATAGGCTGGGTATCATTCCCCACCCCCAGATATTAATGCCACCCCAATATTTGGCCATGGGTAAAAAGAAATGTACATACACATGGGGCATACATGAGTAATGATAAATTCCATAATACTTGGGAGTGTTGGGAAAAGGTTAAGTGGCATTAGGCTTTTCGAGATATGGCGGACACAACAGAGTGGGGCTGCACCGAATGGGTAAAGTCTTTTGAATTTGCCAGGTTTTACCCATATTGAAGACTGCCCTCTTATTGTGTGCCATATCTCGAAAAGGCTAATTGGACCTCTACTCTTGTCCGAAATAGGTAACAGAAGTCAGTATTATTGATCTCCTTCTTACTGCATAGCGTGGAGTCAGTGAGTATGTGAATTGATAATAATACCTGTACAAATATAAAAGTTACTCCAAACAGTTGTGTAACGTATTCACTACTTGCAGGGTTCCACCATTATGCACTATGTGCGGGGAGAGCCTCGAACCGGCAGCATACATGAAAGGAAGAATTACGTAACCTTACAAGAATGTTGTCATATCTGCTATTTTGGTAAAAATCACCAGGGACTGGATTCAGATATTTTGGGCCCCACACTACCAGATGCTCGACTTAGCGGATGGTAAATATTTGCTACACAAAAATCATAAGTTCTGTTGGCCATAATCTTTGATGTCAAGGTTTGAAGGGTTACAATGATGCTTACTATATGAATCATCTTGAATGACACAAAAAAAACAATGCCTAAAGATATTATATAAAACAGGCCATGTACTTGCGCACAAGCAGTATTGTTACACTTTTAAAATGATTCATACACTGATGAGGAAAAGGATGACTTTTATGATCAGTTATCAGACATAATCCAAGGGGTAAATTCGGATGACAACCTACTGGTTATGGGAGATTTCAACGGAAGAGTGGGAAACCAGAGGACACCATGGGAAGCACACCTCGGCCCACACAGTGACCACAATACCAACAGAAATCACAACGGTCAACTAACACTGGAGCTATGTGCTCGGCATGGACTGTTCATCACAAATACATTCTTCCAACACAGAAAAAGTCAAATTTACACCTGGTATAAGTGGAATGACCTGCAGCAGGCATCACAGATAGGCTTTTTTCTTGCTAGGAAATCACACCAAAGACATGTAATAGACTCCAAAGCATGCCCAACATACAGATGGACACTGACCATCGTCCAGTCATGTTGTAAACCAGGACACCACACCAACTAAGAAACAGGAAGCCAAAACCAGTGACAACCACTATCAACTGGAAGAAACTCAGAGGAAGACACCTGTCAAGAAATAGAATTGGAGATGTCACAGAAAATGTGTGACAATCTTTCAGACCGGAAAGGTACAGCAGAGGAGTGGAACTTGTTCAAAACCTCACTAACAGATACGCTGAAAGCAAAGTGTGGGATAAAGAAGGCAGGAAAAGGTGATAAGAAAGGAACTGCATGGTGGAATGACACAGTGAAGAGAAGCAAGAAAAGAATGTAAGAAAGTGGTTAAAACAGCTAAGAATGCACCTTGGCAGGAATATGGAGAAAACCTAGCAGAGAAATGTGAGAAATCACCCAGAGAATTCTACAAGGCTGTGAAAGCTGTCAGACAAAGGGATGGATCTTTTGGCACCACATCACTGATAAATGATGAAGCTGGAAACCCACTCACTGACCAAGAAGACATAAACAACAGATGGGAGGAATATTTGGATGGTCTCCTCAACTTCGGGGATAGTCAACGCTCCCAGGAACCCTTCAATCCAGGTTTTCCTGATGAAGAGGAACCCTCTATCTTGGAAGATGAAGTTCGAGCTGTTGTGAAAGAAAGTGCCAAAAATAAAGCAGCCGGTACTGACGGCATAACAACAGAAGCCATCCAAGCATGTGGAGATGTTGGAATCAAGTGGCTTACTAGAGTCTTCAATGCAGCATGGGAGGAGAGAGCAGCACCTGATGACTGGCAAAAGATAGTGATTCCTATCTGGAAAAAGAAAGGAAGCAAGAGAGATTGTGAAAAATACAGGGGGGCATCTCCTTGCTGAGTCACGCCGGCAAGATGTTTGCAAAGATCATAGCGAGAAGAATTCGACCTCTAGTGGAGCTGCAACTAAAGTGAAACACAATTTGGCTTCAGAAAAAACAGGGGATGTACAGATGCCATTTTTTGCGCTACGACAGTTATGTGAAAAGTGTATCGAGTTCAACCAGGAGCTGCACACGGTGTTCGTAGACCAAGAAAAGGCTTTTGATCGGGTGGATAGAGAACAGTTGTGGGCTGTAATGGTGGGCTATGGTATAAGAGGTCAACTGCTAGATAATGTCAGATCTCTATATAAAGACAGCAAATGCATGGTGAACCGGAAGTGGGCAGTCAAAGTGGTTCCCAGTAACATCAGGGGTACGTCAAGGCTGTGTGCTGTCGCCACTGCTCTTCTTGATTTATATGGACAAGATCGACAAGGAAGCAAATCCAACGAGTGGAGAAATAAATGAGCTTCTCTTTGCAGATGACCAGATCCTCATCCCCAAGGACTCAGCAGGACTTCAAGATCATACCAACAAACTAAATGCAGCATGTGAGAAATATGGCATGAAAGTCAGCATAGCCAAAGGCTATGGTGGTTAGTCGATACCCCACCATCACCATTAACAACAGCAAGCTAAATCAGACAAAGGAGTTTAAGTACTTGGGGAGTATCGTTTCTGAGGATGGAAGTATCACCAGAGAAATAGAGACACGATGTCAAAAGGCCAATAATATTATCTTCCAACTAGGCCCGCTTCTCACACATTCTGCAATACCAATGGATACAAAAGCAAAACTCATCAATGCCATATTTTTCCCGACTTTATGCTACCAGTGCCAAACATGGACTCTAAACAAAAGAACAACCCAAAAGCTCATCACCGGTGAAATGAGATGCCTAAGAAGAGCAGCTAATAAGTCCAGGAGGGATAAAATCAGGAATGAGGATATCAGAAAGATGGTGGGCACCACACCAATCACAGAATATGTTGCAAAACAACAAGTTAGATGGTTCGGTCACCTTGTGCGAATGGCCCCTAGCCAACCTACAGCAAGAACATATAACAGCAAAACAACCGGAACTAGGGCTAGAGGAAGACCAAGGAAGAGGTGGGCAGATGAAGTAAAGGAAGTCATGGGATTACCAGGAGTGAGGCTACCCGACTCGCCCAGGAAAGAAAGTTACATTTCCCCACGACGCTATGAAAGGCAAAAGTGGTGGATAAAAGTGGCGTTTTGTGGGAAAACTTCAACGGCAGGGGGATCAAGGCCACGTACAATTGGCTTGTTTTTACTGGAGTTATAAGCGTAGGATACTTCTGCATGGGAAGAGTATAGAAGAGGCATATATTTTGAAATAGAACATGTCATATGTTGCATCTCGTAGGAAAGGGTGTAGAGAGGAGAGGGAGGTCATTGGAATTGGACAGTGAGGTGCAGTGGCGGTAGCGCAGGAGAGGGACATCTGCTCTATAATGTCTATGGGACATTGTCCTGCTTAAACCTAAACCTGTGGGATGCTGGACGCAGTGATGTTTTAGGCCTTTGTCATTGTTGCCCTTTTTTTTCCAACAATGCTTGCCATTGAAAGTCACCTCCCCATGCCCTCCTAAAAGAAAAACTCTGACAACGCCACTGGGGAGGGGGGAATGAGTGCCCATGAGTGGGAGTGAGGTAATATTGGAGGGTAAAGTTTGAGAGAGCAAGGATAGATGGAGGGGGGAGCGAGGGCGATTATATGGAGATGGGAGGAGAGGGAAAACAGGAGGGGAGGGGAGAAAGAGATGGAGAAGGAGAGGAAAGAAAGGAAGAATTGGCATTTCATTGCGCTATTGTAAAATAGAAATATGAAATTGACGAAGCTTACGTTAACTTCAATAATTGAGCCTTTATTAAATAGTATAGGCCTGCTGTTATAAGAATATTTATCAAACATTATAGTGAGTTTACAAATACTATAATAAAGAGATTATCGCTGGCTCCCGACATGATCCCTGTTGACGTCATCGCCTGGCAAGTCCATTCGTGTTTATTCAAACGAAGCGCCCAAGGTTGGGTCTTTTATGTTGAGGTGTGACCAATAACCCACTTGACCAAACAAAAGGGAGTAGTCGCTTACAAATGTCCTTCTTTTGATCACCCATTGATACATATGTCCCAAGTTTAAGCGACAAGACGGTATTGTGCAGTAACCAATCCGACGTTCGCTAAGGCGGTCGACTATTGTGTGTAAGGTTGCAAGTTCGACTCACGGTGGTTACGCTCTCGTGTACAAATTGAGTTAGCTTGAAATTCCGCTAGACAAGGAATTTACTGCTGATTGTATTGTTGTAACCCGTACCAGAGTCCCTGTGCTGTTGTTTAATGGTTTATGAAATGGTATGGGCCGTAGGGGTCAGCGACAACCTGTAAAGTGTGCTGAGGCTTTGTGGATCAACGTCTAGGCATTGTGCCTGCACTATAAATCACTGCTTTTTCATGTAAAGTTGCCATTAAACTAGAAGTAAATTTTTATATTGTGGGAACAGTGGGATAGGGAATTCATAACAATTAGTGGGTTTTTAGCGGGTTCGCCGTCGGACAAGTTTAGAACTGTCATTTTCAAACTTCATTTCGCAAACTGTCTATTTGCAACCATGTAACGGGCCGCAATAGTACGTTAACTCTAAAGTGATTGATAGTCCGTACCACATCTTGGCAGCACAGGGAAATACCTGTCATACCCAAAGGTTGTAGTAAGATGGTTTCTCACAAAACAGGCTTTGTGACCCAGATCTCAATGACCGTGGAGGATTATCTTGAGAAAGATTTTGTCTAAAATTGCTGTTGTTTTGACGATTAACTATAACAGGTTTCCCGATATACGTCACCCGCAATAACAAACTTCCTTGTTAAATATTAAATGAAAGTTTGCTTTTGCCAAAATAGAGCACAATATCACACCTTTCTTCCCCCGGGTTTCTTCCCTAGCGGTACTAAAACTGACAGATTAATGGAGCCAGATAAAATACACAGGAAATACCCATCTGCTCAGCGAAATACAATCGAGAGCTGTACCAGTCATCATCACGGATACCCTTTGGCGTAAGAATACGACTTAAAAGGTGGCGGATTCGCTGGATTATGCCCTCTGGACTCGCGCAGATTTTTAAATACTTTAAGTATCGTGATTTCAATGGGCAGATTTTTACTAGCCTCGGTTCGAGTCGTTAGGGCGCGTGGGATAGTGCCCCCCTTTTTTTTTTTTTTGGCTACTCAATTTATCTTTATTCTGATCTCTGTAAGTCTTGTCCACCTACTGCTGATATTAGTATATCAGATCGCTCGTGGCCCTGCCGGTTTATGGTTTAGAAACCAGAGAAAATTGCTGATCCCAATTTTCATTTAGTAACTGCTCTCAACAACTACAGGTGCTCAATCTATCATAAACTCCCTTCCCTTTAGTGATCTTTCTCTAACTTTTTGTACTCTAAAACAATATTGAGATTAGCCTCTCCAAATATTTCCGAAGAAATCATCAAAAAACAAATGTTGAAATTAGTCTTAAATGTGGTATATTACGTTTGAGACTAATTCGACAGTTTTTTGATGATATCTTTCGGAAATACTTCGATTTGGAACTTCTAATTTCAATATGTTAATGAGAAAAATAGAATCACTCATTTGATATTAATTTATTAATATCATTTTAAATACAAACACTGTAGACTATCATGAATATCACGCTGTATAAATGTCAGTAATTCTATAAGGAATTCCATCTCCGTGGAGTTCCATTTACAAGAAACATTTACGTGTTCTTTTTGCATGAATGATTGAAAGGGACGACATTTTATCTTATACGACAATTTTAAAAGAATTCCATTTCCAAATATATCAGGTCACTTTCCTTTAATTAACAGACTAGTACTGCAGACTAGCGAATCAATTGAGCCAAGGTGATTCAGCAACAAAATTGGCATATACTCTCCTAGCAGTTCACTTATTTGGAAACATACGTTAGCCATTTGTGCAATCCCTTAATTCCAAGGTCAACATTTATACAGGGATTAACTTTCAAAGTTGCTCAAATTTTGGTAAAACCAATTCTAAAATATTCCTGTGTAGTTATCTATAGTTTGAACTATTCTTTTTCTTGATTGCTATTACAAGACGACAAATGTTAGACCATTTTCATCAAAATCGGAAGAAATTTTCGGTTTTGACCTATGTGTAGCTTAAATGTCGACATTCCACCTTTTTCCTCATAACTCTGGAACGATAAGCATCAGATAGGTCAAACTATACAATCATTTTCTGAATCCTAATGACTTCTGGAATTGCACAAACATGACAAATGGCTAACGTTAGCTAACGTACTTTTTCTAATAAGTGACCCACAATGAGAGTATTATGCCAATTGTGTTGCTGGTATCACCTTTAATTATTATATCAGGAACAACGTATTCCCATTTTACATATCAACATTATTTCTGCCAGTCACAAAAACAATTATCCATAGATGGTAAACTGCTACAACATATCCAATTTTAATACGTAACACGCAACCAGGTGAATTAATACATTCTCTGAATTCTCTGAATTTAAGGGTCGATTCATACTCCATAGTCGATATGTGCGACGTCGAACATTCGATGCAACAAGTATTTGTTATACAATTTGTTTGAATTCATTTTTATCTGACGAATGTTTGTTGACGAGAAATCAGTTACACATTCGATGTCAAATACAATGTGGAAATGTATTATCGTTTAACGTCAACAAATATTCGTTAGAAGTTGAAAATAAGACTGGAAATAGACTTGTCGAGGTCGAATGAAAAGTACAAACCGGGCCTAAACCCAATGAAAATCAATTTTTGTTGGTTGCCTTTCACTTTGTGCGATAACTTTAAAAGGCTGTTAATGACAATTGATTTTTGGTGTATGTTATTTTTCCCCGTGTTTTTTTCTGTCACTTTTTATCATTTGCGCGATCCTTATGTGTGTGTGCCGTGTGTGGTGGCAAGAAATTAAGAATATTGATTCTGATGGAACTGAAATGATACTGATTGAAAAAGAACAGTATAAATTTATCAATTATAAACTCTATGTAATGAAGTATATGAATAAATAGCAACAGACCTAAATGCATCAAAGGAATATAAGTCAAACAGTCAAATGTGATGTACTACCAGTGATCATTAGAAAGTTTGAATGGGACGGAGAAAAGAGAGAATAATAGATTGATCATGAAGATATCTGTTTTACAACAAAGTGTCAGTTTCTAATTTTTCCCACGCCTATATATCAAGAGTCCAAATAGTGGACCTACAACAAAAAACCCTAATGAATAACATGGATTTCGACGCTTAACAACTAAAGCTTAATCAACTCGGCAAATGCGTAATTACACTTGGACAGTAGTCTAATGCATATGACATCTTACATAATAATCAATCAAATACATGTAGCTCCTCATCTTCGATATCAGCTTGATAATTACTTCATCAAGGCCGATACCAGCAGTAGATAACTCATAATCAATGAACTCGTTCTTAAACACCGATATCAACTTAGCTGATTTACAAAAGAAAATGATCAACGACGGTATCTGCAGCAAATAGCTTACTTATAATCAAATAATTCTTTAACACAAATATCAGCTTAACTGATTTGTCAAATGAAACATACTTCAAGTCCAATATCAGCAGTATATATCTTACTCATAATCATTTTTTTCTTTTGAACACAAAGTAATATCAGCTTATATCAGCTTACTGATTTATCAAATGAAACCTACTTCATCAAGGAAGATATCAGCAATTGATAGCTTACTTTATAATCATATTTATAATCAATCAAAAAGTTCTTCATCGTCAAGGCCGATATCAGCAGTATAGCTTGCTCATAATCATTTTTTTCTTTTGAACACAAAGTAATATCAGCTTAGCTTACTGATTTATCAAATGAAACCTACCTCATCAAGACAGATGTCAGCAGTAGATAGCTCACTTATAATCAATCAAATAGTTCTTTAACAATGACAAAAAAACAGCTTAGCTGATATTAGCAGTAAGCATATCAACTTATATCAACTTATATCAAAATAAGCAAAGTAGTTTTAAACTGTCATTCAACACAAACATAATATTGAGAATATTTCGATGTGTACAACACACATCGTCATCAGGAGGACTCCAATGATGAACTGATGGAGTTGAATGTCCTGCTCTCGACCTTTAATGTCCTTTCTATTGATCGGATTAGGGCATTATATAATGAAGGGAACTCAAGTCCTTGATCACGGTTGAGTTTTCTGATTTGAAGGGCCTTCTATCTTCAAAACCTTGACATTATCCCAGTCACTGGGATTAGTATCAGTACTGTGTTCAGACACGGCGTATGGGGCCCTGCCGGGGCAGTGGACTTATATTCGTTTTAAAGTCTCTGTCCCAGTTGTCTTCCAGACTGTCCGATGTAAGATTTTGTGCAATCGGTGCGGTTAATCTGCTATATACAGTCACAACGTTTTCCAATTGGAACTGGTTCCTTAGGTGACACAAGGATTTTGCGAAGAGTCGTGTGAGGTTTGAAGCTGGTGGCTACCCAGTAGGTTTTGAATATACGTACACTGAGGTTTTTGCGAGATGCCGCCCAGAAAGGGTACGGTGACGAAAATCTTGTTGCTTGGTTGAGGAAGGTTAGATGTTGCTGCTGGAGGGTTGGAATGTTGAAGCATACTGACGGTACCCACAATTTCCAAGTGCACCCTTGATATGTTCAATTTCCAAGTTTATGAGAGATCGGATGATGGGAGTTGAAATGACGATATTAATCGGTGTGTGTGGGTTTCTGGTAAATCGTGATGTCCAGTCAACCACTTTCTTTCCTAGTGATTTTTGTATCAAGAACGGCAAGATGTCCGTTTGTTTCTGGCTCCCACGTGAATTTGATATGTGGGTTTTGGGTGTTAATGAATTGGAAGAAAGATTCTGCCTCTGCTTTACGTAATATCACAAATGTGTCATCCACATAACGTAACCAGATCTTAGGTTTAATAGTGGAATGTTTGAGCGTTTCAGTTTCAAAATACGTCATGAACAGGTTTGCGATAACTGGGCTCACAGAGCTTCCCCCATTGTGCAACCCTTCTATTGTTGATAAAACTCTCGGGCTACTGTTGAGGTAGAGTTGTAATAGTTCAATTACCTGATCAGCGGTAAGATCTGTTTTACTTTTCCAGGAAGAATCCCTCTTGAGTAAATCTGAAACTACTTGGATAGTGTTGTTAACTAGTATGCACGTAAACAAAGAGGACACATCATAGGATACAAGGATTTCGTCTGATTCAATGCGAAGATCCTTGATGCGAGTAACAAAGTCTTCAGTAATCTTGATGTGATGTTCTGATTTCCCTACTACTGCAGACAAAATATTTGCTTGTAACCTGCCCGATTCGTAGTGGACCGAATTAATGCTGTAAACGATTGGCCACAATGGGGCTCCCTCCTTGTGTATTTTTTGAAGTCCATACAGGGTGTCCCCAAATAAAGAGAACCCTCATTGCACCCTCTTTGTCTCCTATTTTTGGAAAATTGGTCAAATTTATTTTGGTATGTAAAGAGACCTTCAATCGTTAGCTTTAATAAATCAAAACAATTATTTCAATCGGCTCGCAACTTTTGAAGATATGCTCTTTTAAAGAAAAGTACCCGTTTTTCACTCTGTCCACGGATAGCAAATAGAGTGGTTGGGATGGGTCATGGTGTGGAGTAACCTGCAAGATCACCAGACCTCACACCACTTGATTTTTTCGTTTGTGGCAAAATCCTAGATCTTCGCAAACGTATTACTGCTGCATTCGCAATTATCCGGCGCCCAAGGATGGTACGCAACGCAATTGATCCAATGAGGGCCAGGGCTGAAACCTGTATTCGTCAAGGACGCAACCAGGTAGAGGGCAGAACAGCACAGTAAACTCGCTTCAGAAGAACAAAAGACAAATCAAACAGCCCTTTTCATGGCTACCTTTTATCCTAAAAAGAGAAATGACTTATGTTGTAAATAAAAAGAAAGCAAGAAACAACAAAAGTAAGGAAGGGAGAAACATAATAAAACATTAAAACATAAGGCATAAATAACCAAGAAATAATAAGTAATTGCAATTAAAGCAAAATAAGCCCCTTTCCGCATCCATTTTACCAACAAATTAATAACACATAACAGAATCTATAGCCCATAAACCCACCGGTAAAGCCCATTACCTATCATTATCATTGAGGAATGTTTGATATTCATGCATGGTACGTGCACTCCTTTTCAATCTTGAAGTAGCCAATCCACCTCCGTGGACAGAGAGAAAAACGGGTACATTTCTTTAAAAGAGCATATCTTCACAAGTTGTGAGCCGATTGAAATACTTGTTTTGGTTTATTAAAGCTAACGAATATAGGTTTCTTATACATACCAAAATACATTTGATCAACTGTTCAGAAATAGGAGAACAATAGGGCGCAATGAGGGTTCTCTTTGTTTTGGGACACTCGGTAGAATTGGGGCACACAACAGGCTGTAGGGTAAAGCTTGTTATATTGCTTTTCACTTGCCGGATTTCTTAAAGTCTTTCAGTAACTTAATTGGAGAAAACCTTCTGTTAATAAAATGCTATGCTGAGCCACCAGCCTGGGTGGCTCACGCTCCAGCAATTTTAGATGATTGAGCTCAGTAATACATCAAAGAATGTCTTCCAATTCATGAAAACAAATAGATAATCAACTTATCGGATTAAAAGCTTAGAGGGAAGGTCTTGCTGCTCAGCGAGTGTTTGTAATTATCATCAGGTTTTCTCCAAATTCATTCTCTAATGATGAGATTTGGTAAAGTTTTTATTGAGCTTATCGTAGGTTTTACTCTATCCAAAACAACACACCTTCGACCTTTGTCGGGTGGAAGGAAGAGGACATTCTTGTCCTTCCTGAAAATAAGGGGGTTAAGTTTAGAGAGCATTTCTTTCTTCGCGAGAGGGGAGGTTTAGGTGGCTTGATTGAGCGAGCTGGTAACTTTGGCTCTTAACTCAGCTGCCGAGTCTGCATCAATACTTCTACTGTACTGAAGCCTTTTAATGGCGTATGCAGAGGCCCTTCAAATCACAAAACACACTCCAGCACTCAACAGTGATTAAGGACTTGAGCTCCCTTCATTATATAATGCCCTAATCCGATCAATATAAAGGACATCAAAGTTCGAGAGCAGGACATTCAACTCCATCACATCACATATCAATTTGTAAGCGCTCTTTTGGCAAAGTCATAGTTTATTGAATTTACAACCGTACATGACAAAACAGGCGATAATAGTCACTTTTTGCACACAATTTGCAATTTAAAGAGAATTGGCCATTGCTCATTCTAATAAGGCTAGTATATGGACTATATAAGTGTGCTCTTTCATTTAATGACATAAAATTTGAAAAATATTGTAAGGAACACTTGACTTGAGGTTTTGACTTTTAAAACCTGCATTTTGTTTGGGATAGGTCGTTTTCCACATCCGCCTTGCTATAAATATAGAATTGCGATATCTGTTGACCTAATAAGAAAAAGTGTTTTTAGGGGGAAGTGTTAGCTTTCGTTCTATATAAAAGCATTTCTGATAGGATGAAGGGAACACTTGAGGTTTGGACAAAAACCAGTCACAGAGGCATATTTTCCAGCTAGAAATTCACAGCTCTTACGATGCTATGTACTCAACCGTGTTGTGTAATCAAAGACGTTGTAGAGAGAATTCACTGCTTGCTTGGAAGCTCTTGGACGAAAATATTGAATGACAGTTTAAAATCTATTTTGCTTGTTTATCTACCAATACGTATGAGCACACACAGTGATATATCAAAATAGTTCATCATCTTCGATATGCAACCTACTTCATAAAGGCCGATATCAGCAGTAGATAGTTTACTTATAATCAATCAAATAAGTGCTTAGCTGATTTATCAAATGAAACCTACTTCACCAAGGCCGACGTCAGCAGTAGATAGCTTACTTGTAACAATTAATTAGTTCTTTAACGTCAATATCAGCTTAGCTGATTTATCAAATGTTCTTCATCAGCGATATCAGCAGTAGATAACTTACCTATAAGCAATCAAGTAACTAGTTCTTTAACGCCGTGCCGATATCAGCTTAGCTGATTTATCAAATGAAACATACTTCACCAAGGCCGACGTCAGCAGTAGGTAGCTTACTATAATCAATCAAGTAGTTCTCTGTCATCGATATCAGCTACGCTAATTTATCAAAATGAAAACTACAATCCGCGAAATTAATAGTTGGCACACTTGCACTAAACAATGGAAATGCGTGCCCTATTAAAATTGGGGAGGCGAAGGAAACATCCCATGCATGCAATATGTGTAGTACAGACTCCCCCCTATATCTCACCCTTCCCCACTCCCCATCATTCAATGTTGGAGGGTCTCACGGACCTGTTGACAACATGGCTTGGTCCAACATTGAATTGGGGGAGCGGGGGCAGAGATATACCAAAAGACAGACAAACTGTGCCAACCTTTTTTTCCTGGATTGTACGTCATCAGCCATGTACAGATCAGCCATGTCAAAAGTCATGAAAGTAGATAGCTTACTAATAATCTATCAAATAATTCTTTAACAAATGAAACCTACTTCATCAAGGCCGATTTCAGCAGTAGGTAGCTAAAGTAGTTCTCTAACACCGATATATCAGCTTAGCTGGTTTATCAAATGAAACTTTTGTCTGCAGTATAGCTTACTTTTTAACAAATTAACAAAAAAGGGTATCAGCAGTAGCTTACATATATTCACTCAAATAATTCCTCAACACCGACAGTTAAGCTGCTTAAGGCTAGACGAGGTATTGTTGGTCGAAGCAACCTAAAAATTCATTTTCATTACTTAGATCAATATATTATTGAAAATTAACACCTTGATGTTTTGCAAAACTTCATTCTACAACTCGAATACTCTGCAAACTTGCTTAATTTATTGTTGTTAATTAGTTATGTACGTTTTACAAAAGTGTCGTTGTTTCAGCCCTCTTTGCAACGTAACTCAAGAACCGCAGCACCTATAAAAGTATATCTATGATATTTTAATTCTTCTACACGCTCGCTATGAGTTGAGCAATGCAATTTTTGCCAAAGCTCACTACCATTCGTAAGATGCTGTGAACTACCAAATCACAACAGTTTAAAATAATTAATAACCTTAACAAATGAAATCCACTTCATCAGCAGTAGGCATATTACAACTTACATAGAATCAATTATAGTTATCATCTTCGATATCAGCTTAGCCGATTTATCAAATGAAACCTATTTCATCAAGGCCGATATCAACAATAGAAAGCTTACTGATAATCATTCAAGTAGTTCTTTAACAGGGACAATAAGAACACATTCCTCTGTTGCATTGAGATGAATTGATTTTATTCCTAGTTAGTTATAATGAAAATAGACTAGGCCCTACACGTGGTGATCTGATGGTGTAGATTCTTTTGATATGATTATATTCTCAAATCACTGAATATATCCCGATATTTTTGGTATTTGTACAAATCTTTTGTAAGACTTGCAGTTGAATATGTGACCCGCTCTGACAACTCGCATTTTTAACATTTCATGATTTGAATAAAAATGTAAGAACTAGACAATAAGCTTTAAATTGATAAAATGATGGGCCAATTAGTTTCCTGCCGACATGATTGAATAGGGATTATCATAGTTCAACTGTTAATTATAGCGGTTATCCGTGTTCTATAAGCTGCATATCCTTCCAACGACTGCTATACCTTGTTTAGGACTTTCAAAAGAAGTCCCTGCATGTGCAACCATCACTGTTTCAAAATGGCCCGCCAAAGTCATGCAGGTAACTCCGAGGTCGTGCATTGAATTCTTTTGAATGAGGAATACTACGGGAACCAGCGCCTTTTGTTAGAAGTCACACATGAGTGAAGTGGATAACCTCTATTGATTAAATAAACCTGTTTTAATATAAGTTCTTTCAAGGATTTGAAAGTCCACTAAGGGCCGCTACAGACTCCGAGTATTTGACGTAGAATATTAGATATCTACGTTATTTAGTCTATTCCCATTCTATTTCCAGCAATGTTCATGTTCTAACGAATGTTTTGATGACGTAAAATCGATAATATGTTATATAGAATATCCAGTAAAATACCAAAAATATTTTTGTCCTTTTTTTTTCAAGTTCGAAGACTGTACAGTCTCTCTAAAAAAACGGTAATACCGAGTCATATTGTTGCAACTGGGAGTGTTTCCGTCTTTGCCGTAGAGAAGTTTTATATTCCCCCTCCCGACTAAGAAAGCTGTCAACGTCCCCGGCAGCTCCTGGCGCGGGCGGTGCGTCGTGACAATAGGATAAGCGACTTTCGAAACGCAATGATCTCATGTAATTGCGCAATATACTGTGATATTTATTTCCACCCCTTTCCTTATTTTATTTTGTCTTCTAAACGAATCAAACATAAAATAAACCCCACTCTCCCGAAGCGAATCCCCAGCACATAATTTAACAACTGCGAGTACATCACTGAAAAGTCACTATAGAAAATGAACATTCAAGTACAAGAAATGCGAGAAAGGCGAAACCTAAGACTATTTTTGTCGTCTAAAATAATTTGCAAAAGATAATCAATACACTGCACTGATGTCGGGGAAATTATGGATTCTGTGAGGTTTAATGCTGATGAAAAAGTATTGGATTTTAACACCCAATCGAAAACGTAGTCTCCGATCGTAAAATAAATCAAAATATCCCGAAGATTTTAGCTGTATCTTGTACCATCTGCAAATGTCTGTGTCCTTGAACTCTCAAAGATGCATTAAAAGTAAGTCTTTCTTTTCCATTCGTGTAACATCACACACATTAAACACTAATTTACCATTTTATTTTCCTACTAATATTTTAGCTGATTCTTGGGCACAGAACATGATACATTTTGGTATAAAACAAGTGATCATGAAGTGCTCCGTCTTTCGAACATGGAATGCAGCTAAATGCTGAGACGTATAAGTATGATACAGATCTTTAATAATGGGTAATACAGAAGCAGGACGGTAGTTTGAAATAAAGTCACTTTCATCCTTCTTATACAGGTGAATGACCTTTGCTACTTTAAAACTGGTTAAGCTTAAAATTTGATTATATTTTGTAAATGTGCTAAGGAGAGAAAGATACTGCTAAATGCTGCCTACCGATCAGCTCTAGATAGTCAGCATGCATGTTCAGACGTATGATTATTGATCCTCGTCTGTGGCGTTCTGTCAAGATTCAAACGGGAGGTTAACAACTATCTTGGCGCCAACCCATCAGCGTTATCATACCGATAGCAGCTGTTAATGCCTTGCATAATTCAGACATTAAAAAAAAATGCGAGATTTATTTATTTCCATCCCTTTTCTTATTATCTTATTTTGTCTCCTCAGCAAATCAAACATAAAATAAACCCCCACCACTCCCCCAAAAGCGAATCCCCAGCATAAAATGTAACAACTGTAATTGCATAACCCAAAAGTCAATATAAAAACTTGGTAGGTTACCATGTTACTGACATGAAAAAAATTAACATTCAAGTACAAGAAATGCGAGAAAGGTGATATGACACCTGAGACTATTTTTGTCGTCTAAAATAATTTGGAAAATGTAATCAATACACTGATGTCGGGGAAGTTATGAATTCTGTGAGGTTTAATGCTGATGAAAAAATCTTGGATTTTAACACCCAATCGAACGTACTAGTGGTCTTCGATCTTAAAATAAATCAAAATATCCCGAAGATTTTAGCTGTATCTTGTACCATCTGCTAATGTCTGCGTGCTTGAACTCTCAAAGGTGCATTAAAAGTAAGTCTTTCTTTTCCATTCGTGTAACATCACACATTAAACACTTATCTACTATTTTATTTCCCTATATTTTAGCTGATTCTTATGCACAGAACATGTTACATTTTGGTATAAAACACATGATCATGTAGTGCCCCGTCTTTCGAATATGTCAAATGCAGCTAAATGCTGAGACGTCAGACTCGATCTCGTGTCCAGTAATATAACGAAGTCTTGGATTCTCCGTATGCCTTCATCGAGGCAGTAATTTAGATATACGAGTATGATGATAAAAGTATACATTTTCAGAAAGAAAATTACGCAGGGAATCCAACTAGCATATCACATTCCTGTAGAAATGAGAAAATCACAAAAATATTATACTTTACTGCCTCGAGGGAGCATACGGGCTGGCTATAGTGAAAGAAGGACACGGGACAGATCATGAGCGCCTGCATGATGCAAATAAGGGAAAATCCATAATAGGAAAACAGAGAAAAAGGCCCCTGAGGTTGTTTTACAATAATATTATCAGTCAGATTGTTGCGAGCCGTAAAGACTTTCCCGGTTATCACACGAATGCACAACAACACACTGTTTCATTAAGTTAACAAAATCTGAATCTTTGATGAAATGTATAATATGATTGACAATGATTCTGCACATAAATATCAATGTACACTTTGTAAATCACACTATTTCATATACTTACCAGGCAGTCGTCTTCTTGGTGATTACAAAGTTCTGTTGCACTCAATGTTCCGGACGACTGAAATATATCCTGATCTAAACTTGTCCTGTGAAGGTTACTGTTCAGCGAAGGCCACTGTAGACTTGAATTTATATACCCTTTGCATATAAAATCCTCGCAGAGATGACAATTTCCAAAATGGTGCTGCTTTCACCAATCTCTCACTCACTTGATTGTTTCTGCACTGATCCACTTTATTGACAGAATAATATGTTGTTTCATAAACCAGACTCCAGCAAGTCGACAAAAGAATATTATCCCCTTGAGGTGGATGAGCACTGTCGTGTTCTCGAAATCTCCTTCGTTATTGTTGTATTGATAGCACATTATTGGCTATGCAAAACGACTGGCTCACATATACCTTTGGAGGCACATAGACTACCAACACATTAGAGAGCCTACCACCCCTCTCTTGATACAATCTGCCAATTTTCGTAGCTTCAAAATAACCATAAACAGCTTTTTTTTGTCACTGAAGAAAAAAACCAACACTTTTGCCCAGTGGTTAAACAACGGTATCTGCACTTGACGAGATCTATCCATCTTCATATGAATTCCTAGTTGCCCGAAGGTCAACCATTTATTGTTCTCACACTGCACCGAAAACTTAGTTGCAGACATACCTGGTTGTACACAAGGTCGTTTTGATAAATTTGTGAGGTAGCCTTAAGGGTATACGAGGTATTGTTGGTCGAAGCAGCCAAATTTTCATTATCTGAATCAATATATTATTGAAAATAATACTTTGCAATTTCAAAGTTCATTCTACAAATCATATACTTTGAAAACTTGCTTAATTTATTGTTGTTAATGAGTTATGTACGTTTTACAAAAGTGTAAAGTGTTCCCGAAAGTGTTGTTGTTTCAGCCCTCTTTACAACATAACTCAAGAACCACAGGACCTACAAAAGTATATCTGTGATATTTGAATTCTTCTACACGCTCGCTATGAATTGAGCAATGCAATTTTTGCTAAAGCTCACTATCATTCGCAAGATGCTGTGAACTACTTTTTTTCTGCTGCTTCGACCAACAATACATCGTATAACCTTAATCATGTTAATTGTCTGGCAACGTCTCGACCAAATCTGATATAAAATTGGATCGTTTGAGCCCATATTTATTGGTCGAGCTGCGAGTTTTAAAAAAATGGACGAGATGTAGTCGAGTCCAATATTTTAAAACTCATAGCGAGACCAATAAATATTGGGCGTATTGACGAGATGTAGTCGAGTCTAATATTTTAAAATTCATAGCGAGACCAATAAATATTAGTTGTAAAGTATCCAATTTTATCATTATCATCATCATCCAATATTTTCACATACTTGGCTTCATCAAAACATAATAATGTGCATAAGTGCGCAGTGATGTTGGGTATCACACAATACTGTATCGAAGACTACTACCATGACTACGTGACCCAAAATGGCTCTGCAGTAACGGAATTTGTCGAAACTTGTTATTGAATTTCTTGTTAAACCACTTAAACATGGGCGAAATATAAATATCTGGACAATGACGGTGAGTTTTATATCATTGGAAAAAACCATTTCTGCATTATGAGTATGGTTTTGGGACTCTGTCCGAGAGCGCTACTTTGAGTTAGCCATAATGTAGAATGCCAGCAGTTATGGCTGGAACGGCTCAATTAACCGTTTTGAGTTCTTAATATTAAAAACGCGTACATTGAGTTTTTTAAAACCAAAATTCAAAACAGGAGATATGTTGGCCCCGGGGGGTCACTCCCATTGTGGCCTGTACACCATCCGCGATAATCAACTTTTGAAAAGCACCCTAAACAAGGATTTGGCTAAAACGATACCCTAAACAGGTGTTTTCACAGGTAATTTCAGCCTTCGGTCTTTAGATTGAAACAACGTTCAGTCAAACAAACAAACAAAAAACACGCAATACAAAAAGCACATAGTGCGAAGAATAAAATACAACTAAATAGGATTATGAATAATGCATGTAAATTAATCATTCAAGCACCTGGCAGTGAAAAATATTATGTTACCACATTGATAGAGCAACTTTGGATAGAACTGTATAAAATCATATACAGCTCTGTGTGTTATCATTTCTGTACATTTCATAACCTTTTAACTGGAGCGTGACAAGACTGTATATTTATAATTTAAAGTACGCCTTTAACTTGACTACATACTGATATGCATCTATTCGATCTAAACATGCGATCAGAAGGTGAACATAATAACAGAAAATATTAAAAAAGCACAATTTGCTCGAGGTTGGAAATCAGTGATCATGGTGATATTTTTTCGTATGGTCAGGTGGTAACTATACCTCTAGAGCAGAAAAATAATTCAAGCAGGGAGGAAATCTTAGAAGGCCTTGAACAAGGCTAATCAAAAGTCCCCGAAAATCTAAGTAGTGGAACAATGCCTAATTTGCATAAATCCAAAATGACCGCTTATGCAGAGGGTGAAATTTCAGATATAGTCCAATCTTGATAAACCATACCAATGTATTCTTCTCATCATAAGGATTTAGAAAAATTATAGTCTGTCCTATCTCTGATGTACAGTTCTTGGGGAAAGGGTCAAATGTCAAAATTTGGATTCCACAGGGGACTTATATTGAAAAATATTCTGATTTAAATGGTCTCAGATTGCTTGCAAAATTTTTTTTTAAAGAATAGTTTGCCATATCTTAGGTGGTGGCAAGAAATATCAAAATCCATTGAGCCCTGTTGACCTTGACCTATTTTATGATGTTACCTATGTAACAAAACATCCAAAACAATGCAACTATTCTCATTTTAACATAATATTTGTAAGCGCTCTTCAGCAAAGTCATAGTTCATTGAATTTACAACCGTATCCCAGTGGGCACGCCTGACGTTGAAATTTCGACGTCGAAATCAATTTCGACGTTGAAATCAATTGAAATTTCAACCTGATTTCAACTAACCTCTAGGCATGATGCAGTCATGTCTACAGTAGAATTCATCTCGACCTTTGCAGGACTTAACCCCATTAAAAGCTATTAAACCAAGATAACACTCATTGAAACAGCTCAACTGATTAAATCGGATCTTCTCTGGTTGTGCACAAGTGACTGTTTTCATGTGCGATATCGCAATAAAGCTGGTATTCATAGCTTCAGTTGGGTAACCGATTATAAAGGAAACGAAAGGAAACAATGTTATGTGTGGCTTTGTTCACGACATCAGACAATGGCGTGCTTTTTGTAAACCAGCATTCTTGAAAATGAGCAACATAATGATTTTTGACTTAACACGGTTTGGAAATAATTTCTTCATATTTTTGGTGTTATCTGTCGTTTACATGTCCTTCCTAAAACACAAAAGTACGACCCTCTCCAAACACCTAAATTAGCTAAAAATTTAGGACATGTTACAAAACTATATTGTCTAGAATTTTAGAAGAGTACTTTTAATATTGGCCGGTTATTTTTCACACAGCGACGTTAACTAGGCAATGTACTATTACCTATAACATTAACTAAAACACCAAAGTACGAATATTTCCAAACATCTAAATTAGCTAAAATTTAGGACATGTTAAAAACTATATTTTCTAGAACTTTAGAAGAGTACTTTTAATATTGGCCGGTTATTTTTCACACAGCGACGTTAACTAGTCATATCCCCATACTGTTAACGTAGGGCTATTTGTAAAGGTCACGCGCAATGGGAAAGAGCACTGTGTATTGTGTATAGGAAAACGGACAGTAACTGCAGTATGGTTGAAATCATGTTGAAATCAGGTTAGGTTGAAACTTCGACGTTGTATCAACGTTGATTCAACGTCGAAATCCTAACCTGTGCCCACTGGGTATGACAAAACAGGCGAAAATAGTAACTTTCTGCACAAGATTGGCAATTTAAGGGAGGTGTTATGAGCGAACCGTGGTTTGGATTCCAGAGGGAGGGTGCCTGTAAGAGGCACAGCCATCAGAAAATGAATAACTGAGATCGCGCGCCAAATAAACTTACTGCAGTAATTTTCAGTCTTTAAAAAAAAAAGACATAGTTGGGAATCGAACCCGGCACCTTCCGGTTCTGAATCAACAGACAGTATCACTAAGCCAACTTCCTATCTGCAATAAAACCTGTGATATTAATTCTTGATAATGTTTAACGGAAAAATCAATACTAATGTACGATGTCATTCAAACTCACTCAAATAGAAGTCCCACAACTAAAGTAGCAATCGATAAATCTGCTCACTCAATCATCAAATAATCAATCGAAAAATAAATAAATAAATAAATAAATAAATAAATGAATGTGTCCGTTCTCTCGAGCCCCAAAACGTCATTAAATAAATAAATAAAATAAAATAAATAAATAAATAAATAAATAAATAAATAAATAAATAAATAAATAAATAAATAAAACAAACAAATAAATAAATAAATAAATAAATAAATACATAAATAAATAAATAAATAAATAAATGTGTCCGTTCTCTCGAGCCCCAAAACATCATTAAATATGTAAATAAAATAAATAAATAAATAAAACAAATATAAATAAATAAATAAATAAATAAATAAATAAATAAATAAATAAATAAATAAATAAATAAATAAATAAATAATACAAAAAGAAATTATAAATTATATAGTTTAGGCCCTACGCTGGAAAAATAAAGCAGCATAAGAAAAGTAACAGACGCACGGTTTCGAACAAGCGACGCTCAGACAAGTAACTAAGAAACCAAAACTTGCGCCTTAGACCACTCGACCATAGAAGCACACAGCCTTCTTACATTACATTACATACAAGGCATTTATAGGGCGCCATTTCATAAAGACCACGGCGCCAAGATGGAACACAAAATATTTGAAAGGCAAAATAAAACAGCAAAACTGAAACAAAGCCACCAGATTATTGTGGGAACAGGAAGGTTTTGAGGCCTTTCTTGAAACTTGGCAGAGAAGCAGCAGTACGGAGTTCAGATGGAAGTGAGTTCCAGAGTGCAGGTGCGGTGAGAGAAAAACTCTTGTCGAAAGCTGATTGCAGGCCTTTAGGCTTGAATTTTGGTACAGAGAGACGTGTAGTGTCTGTTGCAGAACGCAAGCCGAGACGAGTTTGGTTGTACAATGAAATTGATTCGATGAGATAATTTGGTCCATATCCATGCAGACATTTGAACACATAGAGCATGATCTTATATAAAATTCTCTGCTTCACAGGGAGCCAATGAAGTTCTTGCAAATACTGGCTGGCATGGTCATACTTAGAAGCAGAGAAAATTAATTTTGCACTCCAGTTCTGCAAGCGTTGTAATTTCATGATGTAAGTTGCATTAGTTCCTGCTAATAGTACATTCCCATATTCTAGACGTGACAGCACAAGAGATCGAACAACATGGGTGCATGTTTCATTATCAAGAAAACGACGGATCCGAGTAATATTGCGTAAGTGATATGTGATGTTCTTTGACAGTGAAGTTATCTGCGGCAACATACTCATAACATCATCAAAGATAACGCCCAGGTTTCTGACACTAGTGGAGGGGTGGACGATGTCATCTCCAATGTGAAGGCATATATCAGGCATCTGGCGTTTGAAGTGAGGTGATGATATAACCAAGAATTCCGTTTTGTCGTTGTTTAATTTCAAGAAATTAAATGTCATCCATGTTCTGATTTCTTTGATACAAGATGTTATTGATGACAAAGCGGTTTCAATTGATGATGGGTTAGATGGCTCAAAACTACAGAAAATCTGTATATCGTCCGCGTACATGTGGTATGAAAGCGAGTGGTTTTTGATGAGCCTGCCTATTGGAATTGTATACACTGTGAAACCTCAGGGGCCCAAAATTGAGCCCTGAGGTAGTCCATAGTCCATGGTCTTTGCCATTGAGTAGACACCATCAATCACAACAGTTGTTGTTCTACCAGTAAAATAGGACCTCAACCAGTCAAGAGCAATCCCAGTCACCCCGATCTCATGCGACATTCTACTCAGCAGAAGGTTGTGGTTCACCGTATCGAAAGCCGCACTGAGATCGAGTAAGACAAGGAAAACTCCTTTCTGGTTGTACACATGTCCCATAATCTCATCCTTCACTTTCAACAGTGCCGTTTCGGTGCTATGGCCACGCATATAGGCAGATTGCAGTTCTTCACCAAGATGATGTTTCAACATGTGGTTGTTGATGTTGTTGACAACATGTTTCTCTATCAACTTTGAGAGGAAAGGTATGTTTGCAACCGGTCGGAAGCTTTTCAGTTCACTCTGGTTCAAAGACTGCTTTTTGATAAGGGGGTTTATGACGGCATGTTTCAGTGAGCTGGGAAATACACCTGAGGAAATGGATATATTTATGATGCAAGTTATTAATGTCAAACAAATATATTAACCTTTAACGTTACGCAATATTGGCACATGACACGGGCACATGTCTGCGGGTAAAGATACTGCATGATAGAAAGGCGTGCAAAGGGTCTATCCCTGAAGTTAATGGTCATTGACATGTAACCAATTCTTTGTATACCAGCTCATACCAGCTACACTCAACCTATACAAAGAAGTATATTATTAGGCGTTGACGCAATCATGAATGCGGGAAGTATAAAACCATAGCACTTGTTTGAGTCCACAGGTATTCCGAAAACAGCCTTCAACCCCGAATTCAGAGGTCGATTTTGGGTTGTTACATGCAAATACAAACTAATTATATCATGAAAAAACCACCAAGAGGACTACGATACTTATTCAGAGCCAATCTACATTATGTTATTTACAAAAGCCGACGGTCAAAGTAAAATTATAAAAGGAGCAAGACCAGATATCAACGTTAAATCACGGTAAGCCTAAAATCGCATCGAAAACGCCAAAATGCAGTCACAAAATTTATAATATTACTAAATCACCACCACGAATTGTAACGTAGGTATGCAGAAAAGAGTTGTATTAGCAATAACAAAATAAAAAAAAAAAGATTTGTCTTTGGCATGTCGCTTTTTTAAATATCGCCAAAAATATGAAATTTTGGAAAAACGCCCCAAAATTTAAAACAAACACGAACCTTCCAAAATAAATATATATTAGCACTCAGCGGCCCAGTCACTACCTGTCGCTGTGATTTGGAGTAACTCGTTGCTTCCCTTCTCCAGATACCTGTACTTCAAGGTCGCTCATACCCCAGCCCAATTGGCCATTGCTCATTCTAGTGACACTAGTGTATGGACAATATACGTGTGCTTTTTCATTTAATGGCATAAATTTTGACAAATATTGTAAGGAACACTTGAGGTTTTGACTTTTAAAACCTACATTTTGGTCAAAAAATGTGCTTGTATAGGTAGTTTTCAACAGATTTACCACATTCGCCTTGCTATAACATTGAAGTGCGTTATCTGTTGACCTAGTGACGAAAAGTGTTTAGGGGGAAGTGTTAGCTTTCGTTTGATATTTAAAAAATTCTGATTGGATGAAGGGAACACTTGACATGCTTGAGGTTTCGACAAAAACCAATTACAGAGGCTGATTTTCCAGCTAGAAGCTCCACAGCTCATACGATGCTATGCACTCAACCGTGTAGTGTAATCAAAGATTGTGATGGAGACAATTCACTGCTTGCTGTTCTCTGCTTGGAAGCTCTTGGACGAAAATGTGTGCTCAGGTGTATCGAGGTGGAAACTGTGCGTATATATGGTTTATAAGAGAATCGTTTTTGTATATAAACCTTTCCATATGTTTATAATGCCAAAGGAACAATTCGCGATATATGAAAATTTGAGCATTTATCAATTGTGGACACCTGTGAACACCAAAATTTGACCTTTGACCCTTTTGCCTACAGCCCAAGAACTGTATCATGGTATGTCGGAGACATGTCAAACTATAATTTTTCTGAATTCTGAAGATTTGACCAACTTCTAAATTCCAGCCTCTGCATAAGCGACCTACTTGGATTGTCGGTGATTGTTCAATGCTTTTCTGAAATGATTGGTGATTAAATTCTGTTGCAATTAGTGGTGGCTTAACCCCGGAAAGGTGAAATCCCTGTTGCTAAAACAGCTAACAGTTTACTGGATACGATACGTAGTACGTACTAAAAGATTCATAGTTATTGGCGTACCATGCTCGACTCACACACAGCGAGGTCAGTCACCGGGCAATTGTCAGTAGCCTTAGTCAGATGTCCTTCGGCCCATTATGCGTCTCAAAACTATTAAACAGGTCGGAACAAAATGGCCATGCGTGGCGGTGGATTCAACCTACCACGGCGATTTCTGCCATGAAGATATCGGAGCGATGACACTGTGCAGCGCACCATTATATTTCACTTTTGAAAATCAAACGTACTATTTGTGTACAGCTTGCACTTAGCAATGTCCTTGAACATTTTACTTTCTCAGGCAGTATCAACGTGACATTGATTGACGGTTAATGTTCCTATTGAGTGCTCCATTTATTTCTCATATCTCAGTTCTGTTATTTTACTTTTCATTGCACATTAATTGTTTAGCCCAATCTTCTTTTGATCAAAAATTGGCAAAGTAGCGAGCGAGCGTGACGCTGATTTGATATAGACCTACCTTAATTGAACAAAAAGTGTCTTATTCAAAATTTATGAACATTCTCACTTTTCTATATTTAATAAATCTTCCATCTATACTGTACTTGCCATCTGTGCTATTAAGCATATAGGAGGGACGGTCAATATGTTCCCCTCTCCGCTCAAGCTTGACTTTGATGACTTTCACTTATGATGATAAATCATGAAATACAAGCTTGTACCTTTGTCTTTCAAAACACACAACAGTTATATAAGAGTACCTTGAATTACGTAATCTCATTTGCATAAAGTCATTGCTATTATGTGCACTGACAATTGTCAGCATTGGCGGGAAATTTGAAATGCAGTTAAGGAACGTGTAATAAAAAGAAGCATAGTCAGAACAATCGAAATTGTGAAAATGCATGATTAAAAGTACCAAAATTATATGAAATTTCATCAAAAAAGCGCTATAAATATGACTAAATACAATGTTGCGGAACTGCAGTGTGAGTGAGTTGTTAAACGAACCTTTTGAAATTCAAATTTCTTTTTCAATTCATAGCCTCTCTATATGGTGTGCTACTTTGATTACATAAGCATGACGTTTTAAAAAAGGGTTCTATAAGGAAGAAATGTTTGTGATTTCACCACCCACCCTTTTTAATAATCAGTAGTTACCTAATCGAACCAGGTACCATTTGTTAAATTTTGTAGTTGATTAATCTAGCTGTCTCCAATTATGTAAAGAACAATGGACGATAAAGCTTAATAGAAATTGGAGATATTCATGGGGGATTTGCCATTTGGTCTAATACCATTTGGTCTAATATCCATCACGTCTACGTCCATTTCGTCTAAACCCATTAGGTCTATATCCACTACGTCCAATAATCATTTGGTCCTTTAACCATTTGGTCCGATAACCATTTGGTCCGATAACCATTTAGTCTATTAACCAATAAGTCTAAAACCATTTAGTCTAACAACCATTTAGTCTAATACTCATTTGGTCTATAACCAATTGGTCTAATAGCCATTTGGTCTAATACCCATTTGGTCTACACACCATTTAGTCTTACATGCATTTAGTTTATTAATAAATAGACGAAATGGTATTAGACTAACTGGTTATTAGACCATACGAGTATTAGACCTAACGGTTATTAGACCAAACGGTTATTAGACCAAATGGTTATTAAAGAAATATTAGACCAAATGGTTATTAGACTATATGGTTATTAGACATACTGGTTATTAGTGGCAATTAGCCTTTCTGGTAATAGACACATTGAATATAGACTAAACGGGAATTAGACGAAATGGTATTAGACCAAATGGCAATAGACCTATTCATGATCCCTTTTATCTTTATTAATAAATGGTATAGGTCTGAAATGAGTGTTATCGGTCTACCAAATTGAAAACCCGCGACAGATTCCATACTTTTAATCTCGAGATATTTGGAATTATGAAACAACACCTCAATTTGGCTCGTTATTTTCTCCACTACTTTTCACCATAAATCAGTCAGTGTCCATGTTCTTTTGTGTTTATGCTGATGTCATTACGTATTCAATCTCGCTAATACACATTTGATTTGAAAGACAAAGGCACAAACTTGTAAATTTATCATAAATAACGGTCATGAAAGAACGAAGATATATATAAACTGTTGTGGGAACATATTGACCGTCCCTCGTATTATTAGCCTCGTCCTTCAATAATATGATTTGTTTAGTACCGGTATGTTATTGTTTATGTAACCTTCTCCCCGAGGAGAAATAAAACCTATAACAATAACATGTATAAGGGACGTGTTCGTCGGTTTGCTTTCATAAACAAACAAACATCCAGTTATATAATTGAAAACGAATAACTAATGAAAATGTTCAAAACAGTTTTCATGATACCCTTTTGAACAAGTTGAATGACAAAGCAATGCCAAGCAAAATACAGCAAACACCCTGAAAAACGTAAGTTTTCCGCAATTCGCAATATCGCTGTAAAAATAATTCCTACTATAAGAAATCTGAGGGCAATAGAGATGGCAACCACGTATAAATACACGCATAATCATCCCCATCCCCACACCCTCCCCACACACTCGCACGCACCGCTGCAAGAAATAGTGATCTTAACAGTTAACAAGTATTTTCATAGGTTAATCCAGAAACAGGTAAGACATTGTTGTTAGGCAATAGAAACAAATTAGTTCGATCTTTCGATCGACCACCAATGCTTGGTCGATCCTTGAATGGTCGAATAGTTCATGTGTGTTTTGGGCCACAATGGTCCGAGCAGATTCATGTAAAGTGTACTGAAGCTTGTGTGTTTATGTCTGCGCACAGCACACTATAAATCTCTGCTCTTCTGTTTTCTCACAATGAACGTCTCATAGCGGAGCGACCACTGCACACCCTTCTATCTGGGCAAAGGGACAAGAATTCTCATTTCTTGTGTTATCCCAACAGTAAAATTGATTAAAGATTTTTTTCTTATTTTGCACGTTATTGAGGGTGATTGTTGGCCGAAGCAGCCAAAAAAAATCACTATATAAATCAATATATTATTGAAAAATAACACTTTGTTGTTTTGCAAAAGTTCATTCTACAAATCATATACTTGCTTAATATATTGTTGTTAATGAGTTATGTACGTTTTACAAAAGTGTTGTTGTTTCAGCCCTCTTTACAACATAACTCAAGAACCACAGGACCTACAAAAGTATATCTGTGATATTTGAATTCTTGTACACACTCGCTATGAAATGGTTAATGCAATTTCACTACCATTCGCAAGATGCTGTGAACTACCATATCACAACAGTTTAAAATAGTTGCTAACCTTGAATTTGGTGAAAAACCGTCCATCATTTGAAAATTATGACATTTCGTATTGAAGATACATTTCCCCAAACAAAGGCCTAATATTTTCAAGTCTTTTTAGGAAGAAAATGTGTATCTTGAACAGACGCGTAGATTCTATCTTCCACTAATGATCCTTGTTCAGAAATCAGTACACTTAAAAAGATACTGAGCTTATGGCTGCCCTTTTTTCTCAGTTTATTCAACAAGAATAATTCAATCTATAACCAAACAAAGCAAGCATGGTACAAGTGGTAATGGAGCAATTTGGTTGTAATTCAAACACATTAGTGAACCTAAAGGTTAAAGCTAATTACAGGCAGTTGCAACGCAAGCTTCATTGAATTTGTAAATATTTGACCACAACTCGCATAAAATTCAGCTTAGATATATAACCCCTCAGCACAAATAATATTTAGCTATATAATCACGTTAGGATAACTGCTATGCCACACGCACTCGGTAAATTCAGTTGAAAGTAATGTACTCATATAGTAATTGTCCTATTATTATTCATAGTGCAGTTATGCTGCACAGCAAACATGATTCGACCTTTGCAGTACTAAAACCTGTTTAACAGGAAATTACTCCAGCAAAATCAATCGATAAAGTGCCAGTCGATCCTCCACATTGAATGGTGGGCTGCAGTTATGCCCAAATATGTCACTTGCCAATCAATAATCACCCACTTGAAATCCTCTGTTTCTCTACATACATTGACAGTTATGGACAGATTTGGAAGTTGTTTTTGCTGTTATCTGTCATTTACATATCAGGGAGGTACGACCATTTGCAGATGCCCCACCTACTTAGTTTTTAGCCTACATGTAATGTATACATTATTCTTGATTGACAGAGGGGGTTTAGTTTTAATGCCCTTCGGAAGAGAGTGGTCCACAAAATGAGTAATAGTGACTAAAGTTGCATTCGATCTACAGGGAATTTTGCAGGCCTTCTTTACTAAAACAAAAAAGTACGAATATTTCCGAACATCTAGATTAGCTAAAAATCTGGGACATGTTACAAAACTATATTTTCTAGAGTTTTAGAGAGTACAAAAAATATTGACTGGTTAGTTTTCACACAGTGACGTTAACTAGGCAATGCCCTATACCTCTAAACAACCAAGGTTGTAACATACACTGTTTGTAGAGGTCACATGTCAATGGTGAGAGCACTGTGTAGTGTGTATAGGAAACTGGACAGTAACTGCAGTATGTTGCATGGACCTTTTCGTTATCAAAGTAACAAAATACAGATTTCCTTGCCCTAATTACCAAACACGTTTATATATTACGTAAGACCTATCCAAAATATAATACGATCTAAATGTAAAAATATGTCTTTTAAATAGGAAAAAACCCGTCAACTATATTCTGGTTTGGCATAATAGACTGGTTCTATTTTGAAAAAAATCCAGAGTTCTTTGCGTAAAAGTTGGCAACCAGCTTATTTTTATTAATTTGGGTAAATGCTGGACTCGAATCTCTTGTCTGTCATGTATTTCGCCCTCAAACAGACCCCAAAATTATCCCGTAGGATCATATAGGGGCAAAAATTGATTTGATTCCAATAATACTTTCAAATAATTATGTCAAATTATGCGTCTGGCCACACGAGTCCAAGAAATGTAATGCTTGTGCGTATAGAAGTTACGGGGCACAAAGGGTCTAAGGTCGGTGGGCAACAATCAAAGTTGCTCCAATTTTCGTAAAAGTTGAGGCAAATAATTGTTAAGAGGTTTCAGAAAAAGAATAGTTTGCACTTTCTGCGATGTCTAGTTATTATGTTACACAGCAAAGAGTTAAAAGATATGTAGGATTCCATATAATTTAATGGCATCTTGTATTTATTTATCATCTATCTTCTGACCTTCACATCGCAGATTCTTTTTCTGAATCCCTTGTACTTTTCCTCAATCCCTTGTTTTTACGAAAATCGGAGCAACTGTAATTTTTCACACCTGTACCACATGCAAATTGACCTTTGACCTGTTTAGCCCCTATAGTTACATATAATTATGTCCTACGCGCAAATATGTTACATTTTTGTGATCCTTTGGCCCAGACAAATAATTTGACATGCTTTTTAGTGAATTTGGAGCATGTTTAATTTTTGTTCCATCTATGATCATATCGGGGATTTGGGGTCTTTGTTAGGGTCACGGGGCTCAAAACAGCTTCGCAAACAAAAGGTTTGAATTCAGCATACAAGCAAATAAGTGGGGTGCAGCTTTTACTCGAACTTGCCGCTTGAAGCTTTTAAGCTTCAAAAATAAGCACATATGTCAAACTTTATAAGAGAGTTAGTTGCAACAAGTTTCTCGTCAATATATCTGATGCAAGTAATGCGGCGCGTGTCAAGTCAGGCAAGTGAACATGCAATAATGAAGTGGAACATACTTACGATAAGAAATAAAACACGAAGGCCATAATGATATAAATCAGTCTACTCTTGCTCTATTTCTCTCACTTCGAATGCAAATCAATTGGAGCACATCGTAACTTAACTTATACAGACAATTATCTGAAACGGTGTGCATAGTCAGGTTTGATTAAATCGAGGTAACTATCTTGATGATCGGTCATGTCAGAATCCCGGGGGTGGGGATGGGGGTGGGGGTGGGTTGGTAGGCCTGATCATACGGTATGTTCTCCCGAAAAAAAACCCTTTTTGGATTTCGAAGCTCCAAAAGACACCCTAAATTTGAGCAAAAGACCCTTGAATTTGATAATTTCACCTTTAAAGGAGTATTTCGTGATCCTAGCATCCTCTTTTTATGACATTTTCAGTAGATATCCACGAAAAAAGCTTATTCCCAAAATTTCAGTTGATTCCGATTTTGGGTTTGCGAGTTTGCGAGAACGAAATTCAAATTTCACGATATCTTTGCTAAACGAATTAATCTGCAAGAAATTGTTGGTACACAAACATTATGTAGCCAGAGGTTTCCAGTGGGGGATGATGCTGTGGATCACGAAATGCCCTTTTAAAAGACCCCTAAATTGTTCATTCCTCACATTTCTGTTTTTTCAGGCGATTTTCAACCAGAAAGTCAAGAAAGACCCTTGATTTTGACTGTTAATGTTCACAGCTCCAAAAGACCTTCCCTTTTCTTGTTCGCAGCTTCAAAAGACCCCTTTTTACCGGTACGCCCGGTCGGCTTTCAAAGACCCATCACCTCATAATCCCGGGAGAACATACCCACCATTTTATGATGTGCCCCCCCCCCCGGGTCAGAATGTGCGTTTTAATGCACATATATATACTTCATATTGCTGCCGCCCTCGGGTACAATGCAGCCCAGCAACTTTGTGGTTGTAACAGTACCAGTGCAGCATCATTCCAGTACCGTGCGTGTACTGTACGTGTGACTCTAGAGTACCCACACAGGTACTCTAGAATATACAAATGAAGTAGCTGCGCCGCAGTTTACCTCTGTGAAGGCATTAATAAGAATTTGATTGTGTAAATCACACCAATACGACACTTACTGACCGGTATTCGTAGAAAGTATTAAGGAACAAACACACATGAAATGTAAGTTTCATCAGACCTTAAGAATTAAACATTTATAAGAGAATTATTCAAACACTTTTGGCACTTCACAAACGCGAAAATTGTTTGCAATTATAACAGTTTTAAAAATGTTTAAAAAAAAACCGTTGGACCTCGCCCCGAGACCTCGTCTTCGATGTGCTAAGAACTTGGAACCCTCTCGCAAGGCTCAAAAAGTTTTGCCCCTTTCCCCCCTTTTTTTCTGAACACTCCTCAACTACTACAGGGTGTCCCAGAAAAATTACCGAGTGAATAAAATTGAACGTAAGTCGAGAAGTAGACATTATTTAAGATGTGGCCCATAGCCTTTTTTATTGTGTATCACGTACGAACATTTTTATTTCATTCGGTTGACTGGTTGCGAAGAAATTAACGATTACATAATGTGCGCATCAATGTAGTTCATTCCAAGTTTGATCACCGGCTATTTTTTCATACTCGCTCACCGCTTCCTAAAGTTTGTGTATCTCATTAAATTTAGTCCACATTATCAATTCTATAATCCGACGTTGTTATGCTATTCATGCTTTCACTGAAGATGAATAACAGTTTGTCCGAGAGAACTTTGATTTCTGCAACTTTAATTCTTACGGTTGTGCAAATCTGTTATATTTTAACTTTCCAAGAACATTTGGGCCAAGAATGACAATGATCAAGAACTTACAGTTTATGTGTGATTTTTAATACCATGCAACATTAATGTTGAAGTTTTAAAAGATTAAAATTTGCATTGCAATCTCTACGAAATATTCAAAAACATAAATGTGTTTGAGAAATTTTTTAAGCCAGCTGGAATGCAATAATTCTTTATGCAACATTATTTTATACCAACATTAACGAAAACGATATTTACAAGTACCGAGCATCATCTTACATGCAAGCCTTCATTTTCAATATCGTGCAGGTTTTCAAATTTGAACAAAACCTAATTAAATGTTTTGCAAGAAACAGATTGTTTAAAAGAACGAAAAGGAGTTCACAGAACAAAACATGAAGCCCATTGACAATTAACCACTATTAATGCGCATTGTGTTGAATGATCTTTCTTTCGAACTTGGAATGAAGTGAATTGACGCATACGTTATGTAATCGCTCATTTCTTCGCAATCGGTCAACTGATTCCAGTAAAATCGACGTACAGGATGCAGAATAAGATGGGCTACACGCTGATGCTTAGATGTGTGGATTCTGATGTCTATTTCTCGACTTACGTCCAAATTCATTTGCACGGTAATTTTTCTGGAACACCCTGTAATATATATAGTATTGTAGAGATTACGCGATGTGCACATTTTTGCCTTGTTAATAAAAGCATAGATAAAAGCGCGGGGTCACTAGCCTGTTTTATTTTGAGAATGCAATTGAAAACTTCCAATAACCAAGTCCCACTAAAGGCGTTGGAAGTATTTTGAGTGATAATAAAAATTCTCTCGGCCGAACGACAGAATATAAAGCGGAGTTCGTTCCAGGAGTCTTAATGCGAGTCGGAGCCTTTAGACCATATTTTTTTCCAGTTTTGGTGAGTTTGTTAAAGAGTTTATTTCTGCAGGGTAATATATTGATCTTATAGGAAATGAGTCAAGGTCACATTTATATTTCCATATGTATTGCAGTTGTTGATCGAGTTATGATAGGACAAACCGAAAGTTTTCGCTATTTTCCCCCTCCCATGAAAATCATGCACGTGGAGGAAAAATAAAACCCATTATAGTGAGCCTTGTAATCTCACGTATTGAACACACACTTTTCCTGCTATAGTGTGGGTTTTATTTATCTCAATATGTGATGCGATCAAGCAAAATCAAGCGGAACTCAGAAATATTAAATTTTCAGTTTCTTATAGAGGCCTTGCATTTGACGTATCATCCCGTAAATATGGCGGACTACTCAAATGCATTCAACAAAAGCATGATTGCAATCTACCGTGACAGTTCGTCTCACACATATAACCCTGCACTACGATCAAATAGGTTGATGACAACATTTGATTGAATGGACTACACTCCGCCATAACTACGGTGAAGGACACCGGCTCAAATCCTTTGTTTGGAGCCAATCGATAATTTCATGCAGGGCCTAGTAAAATGCACTTACAAAGCTGGATTTTGCAGGAACCACCATTGAAATTGAATAACCAGTTCAAAGGATATGAGCAATTTAAGGGCTGGGGTATGAACGTTTGGACAGTATTTATTTTGGGACATTAGAGCACATCAGACATATCGAATTGCATTCTGAATACGAAGAATGTCATTCTGATATCAAATAATTTTGAATTTTTGAAATTCGCAATTTAATACACATTTTATGGCAAATCATTAAAAATTGATATTTTTGATATTTAACAGTACTTGAAGTAAACTTTATAAATCTGATGATTTATACTTAAAGTGTATGTAGGTGGGATGAAAAGCCGACGATCAATTGAAAATTTTGACCTTTGGTATTGAAGATATGGATTTTTTTCCCAAAACACCAAAAAAAATTAGGTCTTTTGGGAAAAAATCCATATCTTCAATATGAAAGGTCAAAATTTTCAATTGACCGTCGGCTTTTTCCTCCCTGCTACATACACTTTAAGAATATAACATTAGATTTATATAATTTACTTCGAGGACTGTTATATATCAAAAATTTGAAAAATATCAAATTTTTATAATTTGTCATAAAATTTGTATTATATTGTGATTTTCAAAAAATGAAAATTATTTGATATCAGAAAGACATGCTTTGTATTCAGAATTCAATTCGATAGGTCTGAGGTGCTCTCATGTCCCACAAAAAATACTGTCGAAACGCAATAAACGCTTATTTTAGATCCCTTAAGAGTTTTTAAAACAAGAGGAAACAAAAGGAAATATTTCCTTTGTTTGGCTATATCTCAAAATCAATATTTCCGAGTCCGACTGATTTTGCTTGATCGCATCACATATTTTTGAGCACAAATACGCTAGCTCGTCTCAGAGCTGTGGTACCGCTCCAACTCACCTTTTAAGATATATTGGAATTACTAACTAAGTATTAAAATACTTAGTTAGTAATTCCTATTATCTTGGTGTAAGATTATTCATTGCTGTAGATAAATTTATTCCTCTTTAAGCTTCTTTACCATGTCTTTCCAGCACTCAGTGCTGATAGAGTTGTAAACAGATCGCTAATAACGATAATTTGATTGGTAAGCACGCGTTATTTTCTCTCTCTATTATGCTCTTTCACGGAGGTATAACAACAAAAACCAAGTAAATGTCATGTGAAAAAGTTTATTACAGTTTACTTTTTTATGTGCGTTGAAGTGAAGAAAACAATAATACTTCAGTACACTCTATAAAAAATCATGTCTTAGCCATCGTGTCTTAGCCATCGTGTCTTAGTTATCGTGTCTTGGTTATCGTGTCTTGTAAATATAGACACGTCGTTATTGACATGACATAACATGTAAACAGTGGAGCCATGGATATGTGTCTAAGGCCCCGTATCCATAGGCTGTTCCCTTGTGGCGTGTGCCCTTGTTCCGTGTTCACTTGTTCCCATGTGACCTGCCACACAGACAACCTATGGATACGGCCACTAAGCAAAACAAAGGTTCGTTGTCTATGTGGCAGGTCACATGGGAACAAGTGAACACGGAACAAGGGCACACGCCACAAGGGAACAGCCTATGGATATGGGGCCTTACTGTCTTGCCTGAAAGAAAACACAATCTATTAAGACACGTCTTGTGAAGCAGATTATGAGACACAAGTAATGTCTCCATGTACGACTAATTGAGACACGTATTTATTTTTTGTCTTCTGGTATAGACATGACTTGTTAGAAGACATGTCTCAGTTAAACACAGGTGAATGAACTTGCGCCTCAGCTACAGCCAATACATAATAAGCCAAATCGGCATTGCAATGCATTGCGGGACAGTTTTTGCAGTTTTTGGACACTTTGCCCTCTGACCTATCGGAAAAATGATTTTTTTTTTGTATAAAATATCATTTAAAATGTTTTACTAGAATAAAAAAATATGATTAGGCCTTTTTCATAAATTAATTATTTGAAATATTGTTGTTGATAACATTATTTAAAATAATAAATGAATGAATAATAATTACATCAATTTCCCGATATGTCAGAGGTCAAAGTGTCCCAAAACTGCTCTCAAAAACTGGAAGTTACAATGCCGATTGGGCTTACTATGTTTCTATTTTTATTGTTGAAGGTACGTGTATTTGCAAGAAACTCTTGCCAAGCAGATCGGCAACACATCATATTTTACAGAGTGGCTTTACATAACTGACCACGGTGAAACAGCATTTTCGTTATCATGGATAATATAAAATATAAAAGATATACGATGTGCGTGATTTAGCGAGACAGATTTCCTTGTGTTCATTTCATTCTAAATGTCATCACTTTCTCATCATGGTATTTTTAGTCGTCGGTATTGTAGTTCATTTACGCCGCCCTTTCCCCATGGATTTACTATTAAAGGCCCATTCAGTGATTTGCTCATCTGGTTGATCGTAAAAATCATCAAAATTCAGGTATTGGCACCTTTGTTAGTGTCATAGAAATTGCTAACATAGCCTGTTGGTGTTTCAATACTTAAGTAGAGAAATTAACTACATGTACGAGTATTTCAGTTACTTTGTCAATACTGCTGTTTTCCCTCGTTTTTTGGCCAATGTTTTTCTTGTTGTTGTTTTTTGACAATTTTAATCCTAATCATTCAGGCAATTTATAACAATTTCATTTTTTACACCTTTGCTGGGATAGCTGTATGGGCCTTTAAATACAGACGCACATGACGCATTCAACAAACTATCTACATACATTGTATATTCATTTATCAATCATTAAGGTCTCACTCAAGAGAATATTCATGCCAGTTGAATAGAATGCGTTTATGTTAAATCTAGTCACCTTTAACAAGTAACTTCTATAAGTAAAATCATAGACAGAGTTCTCTCTACTGTCTATGGTTAAATGTAATCAATGTAAAGAGGAAACAGCAAAAATAGCAACAGGAGTTAGTTAATCCTTCTACATACTTGGGGGGAAATCACTTGGGTTAATTAATTAAAACCACGTTAATTAACTAAAACATAAAACGTAGACCTTAAAGCAAAAGTTACGATGCTTCTGTTGTATGCGTGGAAGCCACTCCATGAGGTCTGTTCGCGTTTGATACTCCAGACTCAAGTGCCATGATGCTTTCCACCCGGTTCGACGGGCAAAATATCGACCTTAATCCTTGCCGAAATTGCTGATATTTTAAAGCGTAGATTATTGGATTAATGCTGACATTACATGTTATCATTATCACAGAAACGTGAAAGAATGTGCTGTTGAAGTCTAAATGTCCTCCCAGACAAAATTGCAAGTATGCTATCTGGTTAGGTCCCCAGCATATGAAATACACTAAAACGACTAAGAAGAGCACTTTAAGAATGTTACGTTCGATTTTTTGTCGTTCTCTATCTTTATGCGAGATCGCTGCAGCTTCACCTGACGGATTGGCAGTTGCTGCGACTTGGACTGGGACATGTACTTTTTGTTTTCGTATTTCATACCACATACTCATATAAGCGAACATCATCGCGCAAATTGGTATTATATAATAAAGTAAAACGGTGACTATACCTAAACCGGCAGTTAGATTTAGACCCAGTCGACCAATATTGCACATTGTGCCAGAATCATCCAAGTTGTACATAAAGATAACATAAGTTATAAATGTGAAACCTAATACCCACAGGATCGGGAACAAAGATAAGACACGATTTCTGGAGATGAGCATGTTATGTTGTAATGGATACAGAATGGAATGCCATCGTTCTAGCGTAAGAGATACCAGATTCATTGTCGATACCATATAACACGACCAAAGTGGATATCTCGACAGCCATAGCTTACACATGACGCGTGGTATGATGTAGCCAGTTGGAACACTTACTTCAGTAATTGTTAGCGCTATAACTAAGAAAGAACTCATTAAATCTACTATGGACTGGTGTAAGATAAACAGATTGGTGACAGTACGTAGTCTCCGTACTCGTGATAGTACGAATACAACCAACGCGTTACCAAGTAACCCGGTGATGCTGACAATGAAGTAACAGGCGATAACCCATTCTCCCCCTGCAGCCTCTACTGAAGCAGAATGACTATCAGAAGTATTCACTGTAAAGTTGGGTTCCATAGTAAACATATCCATCTTAACCATAAAACACTTGTGGTATTTAAAGAATAACAATTATGTCCTGCTGTTGCACCAAAAACGTGTGTCACTTTGTACAATTCCTGAAAGAGTATATATTTGATCCATACTGAACAGGAAAACAGAATATTGTGATCATATTAAACACTCGGATCGAATCAATAAGTTGCAAGTTATGTTGCCATGTGTCCAATGCTCAGATATTTCGATATACAAAGCAAAATGTTGAATTGGAAACAGACAAAAGTCTCTTTTTGGTAGTATGCTGTTCTTTGCAGCCTTGAAAACCTTGTTGTCATCACATTTTGTGCAAGAAAAAGGCTACGAAGAAATATTAAACGCCGGCCGCGTAAAGCTAGTGAGTATTTGCGGTTACATATGCTGTGTTAGCAAGTAACGCCGCATCAATCACTTATTTGACGACAGGTGAATTTATTTTGTAGCAAATCTTTACTCTTATTGGATTGGCTGGTTGCTGACATAGCACATGCGCACTCGCCTTCACTTTACATCGGCTACATCGCTGGATCATATTTAACATTTATATCTTATTTCTATCTTTTTCTTCTACTAATTTGCAAGAAAGGCAGAATAATAGGTAAGCAAGAGTACATTATAGACGGTCAGCTCAATATATGGGTCAATAAAAGTGGTCTCACGTTTTCCCCAAAAATGTTGTTATTTCATTGCCATTAATATTTTATAACAAACAAAAACATATGCGTAGGAATCCGCACTATTTGTATCTAGGACAGATTCATATTGATATCTTAATAGCAGCAGATGCCTGTAGAATGAAATAAGTTTCATTTGATACCTTCGTGACCTTGAAGCGTGTCAGTTGTTTGTACCGTGAACACCCGGGAAGCGGTAAGCGTACTTTAGTGGCAAACTTGCTTACGTTGCATACAACTCACAGTAGCCTATAATTACAATGCTCCTAATTCAATTATATCAGATGTGACGTTGTCTCATACGATTGGTTATACAACACATTCATGAAATACTATATCTCATTACATAATAATACATTGCATTAACTTATATTAAGTTTAAAGGTACGGTACATTAAAAGGTCCATTCAGTGATTTGCTCATCCGGACGTTCGTAAAAATGATCATAATACAGATTTCGGTACCTTTGTTATTGTCATAGATGTGCTAACATAGCTTGCTAATACTTCAGCTGAAAGCCGTGTATGAATGACAAAATATGATATTTTATATGAATTTATATACCGTGACAGTATATAAATTAGCTACATGTATTTCAATGTGGCTTCAACTTTGTCAACAATGCTGTTTCCTTGTTTTAATGCCAAATATTTCATTTCAGAAATACCTAATGAAAATGTTAATGACTTTTAACATATCTCATTAATATTACAATAAAGATGACGGTTTGAACGAAGATCATTAAGTTGGGCTTGTGACGAGTGTCGGGCGATATTAAGCAGGCATTTTGTTCGTGACTCCTTCTCATCGTTCTCCAAAATTCAATTTACATAAAACTTTCAGCGTATGGATTATAATAAACATTTTTGTTTAGAGGTAGGAAGGAAGAAATTCAAGGTCAGGCCAGAATAAACAGGCAATATGAAGTGGATGAATATGCTTTTTGTAAACCTTGGAAATATGATTTCCTTTAATAACTTTGGACTTTAACATGCAACATACCACGGTAAACGAGTGATCCTAGAATCCAATCGGAACCATATTATATTCAAATAATACATTTATCACTATAATTGCGATTAACTCATGAAATTATAGCTATGTCTGGCTTCGATTGTGATAAATTGCAGCTCTTTAGTCCCGGGCTAATGTCAACGTTTTCGAATTTATACATCAAATGACATTTCACTTGATTTGGTTTTATTACTTGATTTGATTTGATTTATTTTAGAATATTTAAATTAAATGAAGCAAAATCATGAAACCCACACAAGGACAATTAAATCACACGGACTACAGACTCTTGTCAAAAGCCCGTATATTGCCTAAGCAGCGCCCACTTCAACCAACTATAAAATTTCGAGGGAGCTTAAGGGATCTGGAATGAGCGTTTTGAGCGTTTCGACAGTATTTTTTGTGGGACATGAGAGCACATCAGATATATCAAATTGCATTCTGAATACGAAGAATGTCTTTCTGATATCAAATAATTTTCATTTGAAATTTTGATATTGTTCACATTTTTGATATATAACAGTCCTCGAAGCAAATTTTATAAATCTAATGATATATTCTTGTATGTAGCTGGGAGGAAAAGCCGACGATCAATTGAAAATTTTGACCTTTCATATTGAAGATATGGATTTTTTTCCCAAAAAGACCTAATTTGTTTTGGTGTTTTGGGAAACAAATCCATATCTTCAATACGAAAGGTCAAGATTTTCTATTGATCGTCGGCTTTTCCTCCCAGCTACATACACTTTAAGAATATATCATTAGATTTATAAAATTTACTTCGAGGACTGTTATAGGATATCCAAAATGTGAAAAATATCAAATTTTTATAATTTGTCATTAAATTTTTTTATTATATCGTGAATTTCAAAAAATGAAAATTATTGAATGATACAGAAAGACATTCTTCGTATTCAATTCGATATGTCTGATGTGCTCTCATGTCCCACAAAAAATACTGTCGAAACGTTCAAAACGCTCATTCCAGATCCCTTAAGATATGTAAAAACATCAAAATTTATAACCTGCCCAAAGTGTCTGTTTTTGACATGACACGCCACATAATATTCATACCATACCGGTGTAACTTACGTGTTTGATTTGGTTCAATAATTACAAAGAAACGATATGCGCACACATGTCACAATGTATCATTTCAGATCAATTTCAGAGACAGAGAGAGAAAAAAAACAAAGATTCCCCAGGCGAGGCTTGAACTCGCAACCTCCGCATTTCTAAACAGCTGTAGACTCATCAGCGAGGAATGTACTGTTTATAAGTACAGCGCGCTAACCGATTGCGCCACTGGGGACTCGTGCCATAATGAAACTAATTTCACTGTATGTTCCTTCCCCGGATTCCTCAGATCAAACAATTAAAATGATTAAGTCATAGAGGCGTGTACGTACGTTCTCGTGCCTCGTAGCTGCATTACATAATTAGTGGTTTATTACATAACCATTTACTCAAATGTGTACATAATAAACATGTTTATTAAAACGTTGCATCATTTTAGAATTGATAAGTTACATCTAAATAGAGAAAAACAAATTTAAGTATCTATTTACAAATTGAAATCTTATTTTCGATTATGATAATCAATAGCTGCTAAATGAGATTTGTCATCTAGTTGTGGTCCAGGAGCGAATGTGTGCGAACCGTGGATGGTCGCATGGTTAACCCATTACAGAAATTGATTATGAACACAACAAGAGCCTCCGTGGCGCAATTGGTTAGCGCGTTCGGCTGTTAACCGAAAGGTTGGTGGTTCGAGCCCACCCGGGGGCGTCTGAAACATTTTCTTTTGATTGTTCGAAATTATTTCATTTGTCTTCAAATGATATTAGCAATCGATAGAAACACAGAGCAAGGCGCGGTATTGGTTATTATCGCAATTAGCGCAATTTTGCTATTACTGTTATTAGCGTTATGTTAGTGTATAAGGCTATGGGAATTAGCGCTAATTGCAGTGCTAATAGGAAAATGCGTTAATTGCGATAATAGCCAGAACATTTTTTATCAGTAGCAAAGCATTAGCAAATCATGCTATTAGCGCTACTATCGCTAATAACGAATAGTTAGCAGTATTTTGCTAGTTATGCTAATAAGAAAATACTAAGGAGACACGCTATTAGCGCTAATAACGAATAGTTAGCAGTATTTTGCTAGTTATGCTAAAAAGAAAATACTAAGGAGACGCGCTATTAGCGCTAATAGCGCTAATAGCGCTAATAACGAATAGTTAGCAGTATTTTGCTAGTTATGCTAATAAGAAAATACTAAGGAGACACGCTATTAGCGCTAATAGTGCTAATAACGAATAGTTAGCAGTATTTTGCTAGTTATGCTAATAAGAAAATACTAAGGAGACGCGCTATTAGCGCTAATAGCGCTAATAGCGCTAATAACGAATAGTTAGCAGTATTTTGCTAGTTATGCTAATAAGAAAATACTAAGGAGACACGCTATTAGCGCTAATATCGCTAATAACGAATAGTTAGCAGTATTTTGCTAGTTATGCTAATAAGAAAATACTAAGGAGACGCGCTATTAGCGCTAATAGCGCTAATAGCGCTAATAGCGCTAATAACGAATAGTAAGCAGTATTTTGCTAGTTATGCTAATAAGAAAATACTAAGGAGACGCGCTATTAGCGCTAATAGCGCTAATAACGAATAGTTAGCAGTGTTTTTGCTAGTTATGCTAATAAGAAAATACTAAGAAGACGCGCTATTAGCGCTAATAGCGCTAATAACGAATATTTAGCAGTATTTTGCTAGTTATGCTAATAAGAAAATACTAAGGAGACGCGCTATTAGCGCTAATAGCGCTAATAGCGCTAATAACGAATAGTTAGCAGTGTTTTGCTAGTTATGCTAATAAGAAAATACTAAGGGGACGTGCTAAATTTGAAAATATTCTAACTTTTGGGAAAGCGCGCTATTAGCGCTAATAGCGAGTAATAGTACGTCATTTGCAATTATGCTAAATTTAAAAAAAGATTCTAAGTCTACGGAAAACGCGCTATAATAGCGAGTAATAACACGTTATATGCAATTGTGCTAAATTTTAAAACATTTTAACTCTAGGGAAAGCGCGCTATTAGCGCTAATAGCGCTATTAGCGCTAATAGCCAGTAATAGCACGTCATATGCAATTGTGCTAAATTTATATTGGAACTCACTTGGAGTGTTTAGTTGTCGTATGGGAGTCTCCGGCCTCGGGCCTGTCGGCCCTACGGCCTTGGTGTTTTTTGTTGGTGGTGCGGACAGCGGTCACCATAACGTTCTTGCCCTGCGGTTCCTTTTATATTGGAACTCACTTGGTGTGATTACTTGTCGTATGGGAGTCTCCGGCCTCGGGCCTGCCGGTCCTGCGGCCTTGATGTTTTTGTTGATGGTGGGGACAGCGGTCACACTAGCTTTCTTGCCCTGCGGGCCCTTTTATATTGGAACTCACTTGGAGTGTATAGCTGTGGGATGGGCGTCTCCGGCCTCGGACGTGCCGGCCCTGCGGCCTTGATGTTTTTTGTTGATGTTGGGGACAGGGGTCACACTAAGTTTCTTGCCCTGCAGGGGCCCATTTATTTTGGAACTCACTTGGAGTGTTTAGTTGTCGTATGGGAGTCACCGGCCCTGCGGCCTTGATGTTTTTTGCTGATGGTCGGGACAGCGGTCACACAAAATTTATTGCCCTGCAGGGGCCCTTTTATATTGGAACTCACTTGGAGTGTTTAGTTGTCGTATGGGGAGTCACCGGCCTCAAGCCTGCCGGCCCTGCGGCCTTGATGTTTTTTGCTGATGTTGGGGACAGGGGTCACACTAAGTTTCTTGCCCGGCGGGGCCCATTTATTTTGGAACTCACTTGGAGTGTTTAGTTGTCGTATGGGTCACCGGCCTCAGGCCTGCCGGCCCTGCGGCCTTGATGTTTTTTGCTGATGGTGGGGACAGCGGTCACACAAAATTTATTGGCCTGCGGGGCCTTTTATATTGGAACTCACTTGGAGTGTTTAGTTGTCGTATGGGAGTCACCGGCCTCAAGCCTGCCGGCCCTGCGGCCTTTATGTTTTTTGCTGATGTTGGGGACAGGGTTCACACTAAGTTTCTTGCCCTGCGGGGCCCATTTATTTTGGAACTCACTTGGAGTGTTTAGTTGTCGTATGGGAGTCACCGGCCTCGGGCCTGCCGGCCCTGCGGCCTTGATGTTTTTTGCTGATGGTGGGGACAGCGGTCACACAAAATTTATTGCCCTGCAGGGCCCTTTTATATTGGAACTCACTTGGAGTGTTTCGTTGTCGTATGGGAGTCACCGGCCCAGGCCTGCCCGCCCTGCGGCCTTGATGTTTTTGCTGATGGTGGGGACAGCGGTCACACTAAATTTCGTTGCTCTTGCCCTGCGGGCCGTTTTATATTGGAACTCACTTGGAGTGTTTAGTTGTCGTATGGGAGTCACCGGCCTGCCGGCCCTGCGGCCTTGATGTTTTTGATGATGGTGGGGACAGCTTTAACACTAGCTTTCTTGCCCTGCGGGGCCCTTATATATTGGAATTCACTTGGAGTGTTTAGTTGTCATATGGGAGTCTCCGGCTTCGGGCCTTCCGGCCCTGCAGCCTTGATCTTTATTCTACATGGTGGGGACAGCGGTCAGACTAGCTTTCTTGCCCTGCGAGGCACTTTTATATTGGAACTCACTTAGAGTGTTTAGCTGTCGTATGGGAGTCTCCGGCCTCGAGTCTGTCGGCCCTGCGGCCTTGATGTGTTTTGTTGATGGTGGGGACATCGGTCACACTAGCTTTCTTGCCCTGCGGGGCTATTTTATATTGGAACTCACTTGGAGTGTTTAGTTGTCGTATGAGAGTCTCCGGCCTCGGGCCTGCCGGCCCTGCGGCCTTGATCTTATTTGTTGATGGTGGGGACAGCAGTCACACTAGCTTTCTTGCTCTTATATATATTGGAACTCACTTGGAGTGTTTAGTTGTCGTATGGGAGTATCCGGCCTCGGGCCTACCGGCCCTGCGGCCTTGATCTTTATTCTTGATGGTGGGGACAGTTTTTAGACTAGCTTTCATGCCCTGCGGGCCCTTTTATATTGGAACTCACTTGGAGTGTTTAGTTGTCGTATGGGCGTCTCCGGCCTCAGGCCTGCCGGCCTTGTGGCCACGATGTTTTTGTTGATTGTGCGGACAGCGATCACATCAGCTTTCTTGCCGTGCGGGGCCCTTATATTGGAACTCACTTAGAGTGTTTAGTTGTCGTATGAGAGTCTCCGGCCTGGGGCCTGCTGGCTCTGCGGCCTTGATCTTTACCCAGCAAACACAAAAACGTTTTAAAAACGTTTTAAATAAGTTATATTTTGGCTTTTGGTTTAGGTAAAAACGTTTTAATAACATTAAAATGTCGGGTTATATAAAGGTCTTGATAACGTTTTAAAACGTTTTATATGAAAACACACTACAACAATATTTTTAAATGTTTTCAAAAATGTTATTGTAAACTATTTTTATAAACATTTTTGCCAAATATTGTGTCAATACTTAAATAACATGTTAAAATGTTTGAACCTAGCAAATACAGAAATGTTCTTAAAATGTGTTATTGAAAACCTTTTAACAACATTTAAATGTCGGGTTATACAAAGGTCATGAAAACGTTTTTAAAACGTTATGGAAAATATTTTGGGCAAAAATTTTTCCCAAAATATTTTTCAACCCCAAAATAACATTCTGTTTAGAATGTTTTGTATCAAGTTTTCAAGAATGTTTTTGGAATGTTATTAAAACGTTTTTATACCCTTTATATAACCCGACATTTAAACGTTTTCTGTAAAACATTTTTGTTTGCTGAGCAGTAGATTATCAAAAATGTTTTTAATGTTATGAAAACGTTTTATACTCTTAATATACCCTTTATATAACCCGACATTTAAACGTTTTCTGACAACTTTGTATAACCTTTTGCGAATGATGTCGAAAACGTTTTGTGTTTGCTGGGTATATACTAGATGGTGGGGACAGCGGTCAGACTAGCTTTCTTGCCCTGCGGGGCCCTTTTATATTGGAACTCACTTGGAGTGTTTAGTTGTCGTATGGGAGTCTCCGGCCTCGGGCCTGCCGGCCCTGCGGCCTTGATGTTTTTGTTGATGGTGGGGACAGCAGTCACACTAGCTTTCTTGCTGTTATATATATTGGAACTCACTTGGAGTGTTTAGTTGTCGTATAGGAGTCTCCGGCTTCGCGCCTGCCTGCCCTGCGGCTTTGATGTTTTTTGTTGGTGGGGACAGCGGTCACATTAGCTTTTTTGCCCTGCGGGGCTCTTATATATTGAAACTTACGTCATCCAGTATAGACAGCACGTCAACCTCAAGGTTACTCATTGCTTTCATGCCCTGTGGGGCCATTATATTGGGGACCCACTTGGAGTGTTAGTCGTCGTATGGGAGTCTCCGGCCTCGGGCCTGCCAGCTCTACGCCTTGATGTTTTTTGTTGATACTGGAACTCAGGAGAGCCCTTTAACCTTAATGGTGACGGGCTGTCTCTACTGGATGACATTATTGGTACACCACACGCTATTAGCGCTAATAGCGCACATCACGCTAATGTGCGCTATTAGCGCTAATAGCGCTAATAGCGCCCCTATGTAGAGAAATGTTAATTTTTAACAATTTTAATTACTTGCGCTACTACTTGCTATTAGCGCTAATAGCATATTGTGTGCTAATTCACGCTAACAGTGCTATTAGCGCTGGTAGCGCCAGTTACTATGACTTTTAATATTTTGTTACTATAGCACAATTGCAAATGACACGCTATTCGGTGCTAATAACGCTCATAGCATTACTTGCGCTAGTACTTGCCATTAGCGCTAATAGCACATTGTGTGTTAATACACGGTATTAGCGCTATTAACACTGATAGCGTACTGTTAATATTTTGTTACTATAGCACAATTGCAAATAACACGCTATTCGGTGTTAAAAACGCCATTGGCATTACTTGCACTAGTACTTGATATTAGCGCTAATAGCACACATCACGCTAATGAGCGCTATTAGCACTATAAGCGCTAATAGCGCTAATAGCGCCCTTATGTAGAGAAAGTGTTCATTTGTAACAATTTTAATTACTTGCGCTACTACTTGCTATTAGCGCTAATAGCATACTGTGTGCTAATTCACGCTAACAGTGCTATTAGCGCTGGTAGCGCCATTTACTATGACTTTTAATATTTTGTTACTATAGCACAATTGCAAATGACACGCTATTCGGTGCTAATAACGCTATTAGCATTACTTGCGCTAGTACTTGCCATTAGCGCTAATAGCACATTGTGTGCTAATACACGTTATTAGCGTTATTAGCGCTATTAACGCTGATAGCGTACTTTTAATATTTTGTTACTATAGCACAATTGCAAATAACGGGCTATTCGGTGTTTAAAACGCCATTGGCATTACTTGCGCTAGTACTTGCTATTAGCGCTAATAGCATATTGTGTGCTAATACACGCTAATAGCGCTATTAGCGCTGGTAGCGCCATTTACTATGGCTCTTTTAATATTTTGTTACTATAGCACAATTGCAAATGACACGCTAATAGGTGTTAATAACGCCATTAACATTACCTGCGCGAGTACTTGCTATTAGCGCTAATAGCATATTGTGTGCTAATACACGATAATAGCGCCATTAGCGCTGGTAGCGCCATTTACTATAACTTTTAATTTTTGTTACTATAGCACAATTGCAAATGACACGATATACGGTGTTAATAACGCCATTAGCATTACTAATATTGGCTATTAGCGCTAATAGCATATTGTGTGCTAATACACGCTAATAGCGTTATTAGCGCTGGTAGCACCATTTACTATGACTTTTAATATTTTGTTACTGTAGCACAATTGCAAATAACACGCAATTTGGTGTTAATAACGCCATTAGCATTACTTGCGCTAGTACTTGCTATTAGCGCTAATAGCATATTGTGTGCTAATACACGCTAATAGCGCTATTAGCGCTGGTAGCGCCATTTACTATGACTTTTGATATTTTGTTACTATAGCACAATTGCAAATGACACGCTAATTGGTGTTAATAACGCCATTATCATTACTTGCGATAGTACTTGCTATTAGCGCTAATAGCATATTGTGTGCTAATACACGATAATAGCGCTATTAGCGCTGGTAGCGCCATTTACTATGACTTTTAACATTTTGTTGCTATAGCACAATTACAAATGACACGCTATTCGGTGATAATAACGCCATTAGCATTACTTGCGCTAGTACTTGCCATTAGCGCTAATAGCACATTGTGTGCTAATACACGTTATTAGCGTTATTAACGCTTTTCAATTAGCAAATAAATTAGCAAATTTCAAATAGCACGCAAGCGTTATTTGAATATTAGCACCTGTTAGCGTTCATCTGATAATTGCGCGCTATGACGCTAAATAGCGGTAGTAGCACGGTTTTCATTCTTTCAGCGCTAATTAGCATTGTTAGCATCTTGGCGCGCTAACGCGCTAAATGACCAATATCGCGCTTGGGTCGAAACACACATAGTAAGCTTTTTTTTAATTTGATTTTTTAAAGGATACAACCCACAGACTTGGAATATTTTCAATTTTAACACATTTGCAAATGAGGCGCTAACGACCGCTAAAACAATAAAAATGGTTTGGTAATATCACTGTTAGCGGATTTTTCATTAGAGTTGCTATCACACTAAAGAAACGCTAATAGCATAGTTAGCAAAATTAGCCCATGTCGCGCCTTCTTCCAATTCTGGTGATTAATTTCACACAGACCAAAAGAAAAATGTAAAATTCCCAGCAGAGGCTTGAACTCCCAACGTCAACTCAAGAGTCGTTAATGAATGCTATTACCGTTATTAGCACATCTGACGCTAACATGTGATATTAGCGCTAATAGCGCTTATGGTGCTATTATAAGTTGTCGGGGCTAATAGCGCTATTAGGGTGTCTTCCCCAGACTTAGAATATTTTCAATTTTAACACATTTGCAAATGAGGCGCCAATGAGCACTAAATAAAACGCTCAAAATGATTTGGCAATTGCACTTTTAGCGGATTTTGCATTAGCGTTGCTAATAGCGCTAATATTCACACAGGTATCATAGTAAAGAAACGCTAATTCTAGTGAGGAAAAAAAACAGATTCCCCAGGCGAGGCTTGAACTCGCAACCTCCGCATTCTAAACAGCTGTAGACTCATTAGCGAGGAATGTACTGTTTATAAGTACAGCGCGCTAACCGATTGCGCCACTGGGGACTCGTGCCACAAGACTTTAAAATTAATAAGTCATGGAGGCGTTTACGTTGGTACTCGTGCCTCCCAGCTCCATTACATAATTAGTGATTATTACATAACTCTTTGAATACAATACAGCAATGTACTCAAATGTGTACATATAAATAAACATGTTTATTAAAACGTTGCATTAATATTTTAGAATTGATTTATTATCTATTCCATCTCCAGTGAAAAGTTTGAGCTCACCCTTAGACGCTATGTGATTTCAATTTTTCAAATTCAAGAGTTGAATTTGTAACCCGAATTGCGGTCAGTAACTTAGGTCCACCAAAACAGTGGTCCTGACTCCCTATGGAGGTTCTAATCTTAGTAAAAATTGACTGTTTTTATCTTGTAAGATATGTTTCGTCTAGATAGAGAAAAACAAATCAATTTATAAATTGAAATCTCATCTCATTTTCGATTATGATAATCAATAGCTGCTAAATGAGATTTGTCATCTAGTTGTGGTCCAGGAGCGAATGCGGGCGAACCGTGGATAGTCGCACTACAGAAATTGATATATGAAGAGCTTTGTTGCAAAACCCCTTACATCCACTTGAGCAATTTTGAGAAAACATCAAAAAATCATCAAAGAAAGTACTGATATATAGGGGTTTGCAGCAAAAGCATTTTTGGCGGGATGCTTGGGTAGGATGAGCATCCCGACAAAAACTGCTTTTGTTGAGATTTGTCATCTAGTTGTGGTCTAGGAGCGAATGTGTGCGAACCGTGGATAGTCGCATGGCTAACCCACTACAGAAATTGATATTATGATCTCATCAACAGCCTCCGTGGCGCAATTGGTTAGCGCGTTCGGCTGTTAACCGAAAGGTTGGTGGTTCGAGCCCACCCGGGGGCGTTTAATTTTGATTGTTGGAAATTATGTATTTCAGGTTTTTTTTTTCAAATAATAAGTATCAAGAGGTAATAATTTTTTTTAATTTTATTTTTTTGAAAGGATACAATCCAAACGAAAATGATCAATACCCTACAACATCACAGTGCTCTGCGGTGATTTCCCTGCTTGTATTTTCACTTTTAACATAATTGCGAATGACGTGATAATGACCGCTAAACACTAAAATGTCTTTGTGTAATAGCACTTTTAGCGGATGTCTCATTAGCGTATTAGCGCTAATATATAGAGATACAATACTAATGAAACGCTAATAATGTCATTAGCAAAATTGCGCTAACTACGGTAAGCCACCCAACTCGCAGTACAATCAGGGAAATCACTGCAGAGCACTGTGATACATGTTGTAGGGCATTGATCCGCATTTTCGTTTGGGTTGTATCCTTAAAAAATAATAAAATTAAACAAGTTTGTTATGTTTGTTTAGAGCCTATTACCTCTTCATACTTATTATTTGAAGAAAAATGAAATACATAATTTGCAATTGTGCTATAAGAGAAATATGTTAAGTCTGGGGGCTGTATCGTTTTACAAAAATCAAATTAAAAACGTTTATTATCGATTGATATTTATTATTTGAAGAAAATGAAATACGTGATAGATCCTTTAATTTCGAACAATCAAAAGAAAACGCCCCCGGGTGGGCTCGAACCACCAACCTTTCGGTTAACAGCCGAACGCGCTAACCAATTGCGCCACGGAGGCTGTTGATGAGCTCATAATGGGTTAACCATGCGACTATCCACGGTTCGCACACATTCGCTCCTGGACCACAACTAGATGACAAATCTCATATAGCAGCTAGTCATTATCATAATCGAAAATGAGATTTTAATTTGTAAATGGATACTTAAATTTGTCCAAACGTAATTTATCTTATGAAATTTTTAAAAAAAGCAGTATATTTTACTCAGATTCGAACCACCATCCTAGGGAGTCAGGTCTATTTAGTTGGACCTAAGTTACCAACGCGCGCCGCTGACCGCCAAATAATGAGGCAAAGTTGAGAAAAATTCGGGTTACAAATAAATTCAACTCTTGAATTTGAACAATTGAAATTACGGTTTAATGGTGAGCTCAAACTTTTCTTTTTGAAAGACACTGAATTCTTGTTTAGAGTAAAATCAGTACAACAATTCAGTGAAATTAACGAGGTTTCACTGAAGTTGGAATGGATAATAAATCAATTCTAAAATAATACAACGTTTTAATAAACATGTTTATTATGTACACATTTGAGCATATTGCTGTATTGTATTCAAAGAGTTATGTAATAATTACTAATTATGTAATGGAGCTGAGAGGCACGAGTACCAACGTAAACGCCTCTATGACTTCATTTTAAAGTCTTATGGCACGAGTCCCCAGTGGCGCAATCGGTTAGCGCGCTGTACTTATAAACAGTACATTCCTCGCTAATGAGTCTACAGCTGTTTAGAAATGCGGAGGTTGCGAGTTCAAGCCTCGCCTGGGGAAGCTGATATTTTGTTATCACTAGAATATGAAGAAGGCGCGGCATGGGCTAATTTTGCTAATGATGATATTAGCGTTTCTTTACTATGATACCCCTGTGAATATTAGCAACGCTAATGCAAAATCCGCTAAAAATGCTATTGCCAGACCATTTTTATCGTTTTAGCAGTCATTAGGGCCTCATTTGCAAATGTGTTCAAATTGAAAATATTCTAAGTCTTGGGAAGACGCGCTAAAAAGTAATAGCGTCAATAACCTATAATAGCACCATGAGCGATATTAACGCTAATATCATCTGTTAACGTCAGATGTGCTAATAACGTTATTAGCAGTTATTAGCACCTCATTTACAATTGCGCTAAAAGTGATAATATTCTATGTCTAATGAAGACGCGCTATTAGCGCCAATAGCGTTATTTGTATATCACCTGTTGGCTCCAGATGTGCCTACGTGTATAACGTTATTGATGAGATTCATTTCATACTTTCATTTTTATTTGATCTGTACCAGAACTCATTTATTTAATTGTGCCTATAACGTTATTAACGGCCATCAGCGCCTCACTTGTAGTTTTGCTAAACTTTGGGGAAGACTCGCTATTAGCGCTAATAGCGTCTGATAGTATCACCTGTTAGCATCAGATGTGCTAATAACGTTATTAGCGGTCATTAGCGCCTCATTTGCAATTGTGCTAAAAGTGAAATATTCTAAGTCTGTGGGTTGTATCCTTAAAAAAATAATCATATTAAAAAATTACTATATGTGTTTATTACCGATTGCTACTTATTATTTGAAGAAAAAAATTTCAAACGCCCCCGGGTGGGCTCGAACCACCAACCTTTCGGTTAACAGCCGAACGCGCTAACCAATTGCGCCACGGAGGCAGTTGATGAGAGCATATATCAATTTCTGTAATGGGTTAACCATGCGACCGTCCACGGTTCGCACACATTGAGATTTCAATTTGTAAATTGATACTTCAATTTGTTTTTCTCTATCTAGACGTAACTTATCTTATAAGATAAAAAAAAAACAGTCAATTTTTAATAAGATTCGAACCACCATACTACTTACTAGGGAGTCAGGACTACTATTTTGGTGGACCTAAGTTACTGACCGGCAAAAAAATGAGGTAAAGTTGATAAGAATTTGAAAAATTGAAATCACGTAGGGTCTAAAGGTAATTTCAAACATTTCTTTTTGGAAGACAGTTATTGTTTAGTGTAAATCCAACAATACAAGTGTCACTGGAGTTGGAATAGGTAATAAATCAATTGTAAAATAATCCAACGTTTTGAATTAATACCATGTTTATTAACGCATTTGAGTAAAGAGTTATGAAATAAACCGCTAATTATGTAATGGAACTGCAAGGCACAAGAACCAACGTACACGGATTTAATATTTTTAAATAGCTTTACTCTGGCACGAGTCCCCAGTGGCGCAATCGGTTAGCGCGCTGTACTTATAAACAGTATATCGCTAATGAGTCTACAGCTGTTTAGAAATGCGGAGGTTGCGAGTTCAAGCCTCGCCTGGGGAAGCTTACATTTTTTCCATTTCGCTCTGTGTGAAATTAATCACTAGGCATGGGCCTATTCCACGATTAGCGCGTTTTTTGCTAATGTTGCTATTAGCGTTTCTTTAGTATGATACATCTGTGGATATTACCGCTATTAGCAACGTTAATGAAAAATCCGCTAAAAGTGCTATTGCCAAACTATTTGTAGTGGTTTAGCGGTCATTAGAGCCTCATTTGCAAATGTTTTAAAATTGAAAATATTTTAAGTCTGGGGACGACGCGCTAATAGCGCTATTAACCCCAACAACTTATAATGGCACCATAAGCGCTATTAGCGCTAATATCACCTTTTAGCGTCAGATGTGCTAATAACGTTGTTAGCAGTTATTACCGCCACATTTGCAATTGTGCTAAAAGTGACAATATTCTAAGTCTAATGAAAACGCGCTTAGTAGTAGCGCTAATAGTGTATGATAAGCCTAGCACCATAAGCGTATTAGCGCTAATATCACCTGTTAGCGACAGATATGCCAACAACGTCTTTAGCGCCTCACTTGCAATTTTGCTAAAATTGAAATATTCGAAGTCTGGGGAAGAGACGCTATTAGCGCTTATATCACCTGTTAGCTACTTTGTGCTCCAAATAACGGAAATGATACGCAACGTGATTTGTGCCGTGAGCATCCGAAAAGCGGTAAACGTACTCTTGTGACAAACTTGCTTGAGTAGTACGCAGCAGAAGTTGCACTATACACACAATTTTCGCATTTTATGTGGATGTAACCAATGCAATCCAAATCTACATCAATTTGATCAACAATAAAAACACATTTTACAACTGTACAAGGTTATTTTTTACACATAACAAGTTTATTGATAATCAAAACGTAGTATTCATTTACAAAGTAAAGCGACGAGGTCAAGTAAGTTGGCCCGATCAATAATTTTATTAGAGAACACTGCAGCTTCATATAAAACGCACCTGTATTGTATAAAAATAACAATAATGTAGGAACCACATCTAATTTTGTCCTATAGCACTATGTGTCCGGTTATGTACCGATGCCTCGTTTTATCATACCTTGGTGATGTATTAAATTGCATGAAGTATAATAATGAATGTTTGGACAGTGTTATCGTTTTTCATTTAAATAAAAAAATAATGCACTGTGAAAATTTTCATATTATGATAGAACGAGCCATCGGTACCTATCGGGCACCGATGGCGCTATATATAGGACCAAATTAGATGTTGTACCTTAGTTTTTTGTTTACAGCGCAGCATTATTTTAACTTAAATCAGACATATACAGAAGGAAATGACATACTGAAAGTGTTTTGATTGTGAAATATATGTCAACGATCTGTAATTATTATACATGTATTGGTAATATTTTTAACTATATTTATTTGCTTGTGATGATAACATTTTAGACAATAATGGTATCATGCAACAATGGTACTATGCACAAACTGCTTACAACATCAGACTGATCTTGGTAACGAGTTCGTGAATCCTGTGAAAACAAGAATACTTCCTTTTTCTGAAATGATCAGAAATATATGTAATGTTGTTTTTTGTTGGTTTCAACTCTGACTATATTATTCAATACGAGTTTAAGTTTTCACCTGTTTATCGGTATCCATGACTAGTACAATTCAGCAAAATAGTGGAACAGACGAACTAGGACAAGACTATCCCGGGGACAAGATGAACCGGAATTCCGCGGAATAAAGGTATACCACGCATGCAATGTTTTGTTGTTGAGGTCACTGATTGTTAAAAGTGAGACACATCTGTTCCCGAAAGCAAACCGTATAGATTACACAACAGTGCGGCCCATACACGTTCAATTTTGTTGGGCAATATCAAATACCCTAGATACAAAATCTACCATTGTGCACTATTAATGATCATACTTATGATAGATTTTGTATCTAGGGTTATTGATATTGCCCAATAAAATTGAACGTGTATGGGCCGCGTTACACGGATATGGAAAGGGATATGGAAAGAAGTCCGATCTAAAATCGGACTTCTTTCCATATCCCTGTCCCGTCATATCCGGATGGCATCCCTTGAATTTAGTAGCCTCTGAGCACTATTGGGATTAGCCTGGCTTCGGCCGAATGTTATAAATAAATTTAAAAAAATATGTAAGCAAATCCACTACGTTTTGTCTTTTCAAAATGTCAGGTTTTCATTATTGTACTCGTGTACAAGCTGTATCAAAATGATTGTTACCGACACATATACACAGAATATCAAAAATATAATATCCCGAGTATAATATCGATTACATTTGCAATGTAGATTTATATATGAATTGAAATCGTGTGTGCACACTACTTGATCTGTGGAATTTGTCGAAATAATTATGTTATTGCATTTTGAAGATATTGTTATTTGAACAAAAAAGGTGATATCTTCCTTTACAAAATTTGCTGTTCCCATAACATTATTAGCAACCTGAATATCAAATAAAATTGCCAATAATGTCATCAACATTGATGCTTGAAGTTGAATGATGTCAAATTGATCAATGGTTAAAGACGTCACTGTGTTTATAATGTGATAAATAAGAAGAGCTCATTGCTTTATGACATGCAATATGATTTGATAAATAAGAAGAATTCGTGACTTATCATATTAAAACTAAGCAGTATGACAGTGAAATCTGATTTCGTCGTTTCTTAAGCACCCTCGAAATCTTATTTTGGTTGAAGTGAGGGCGTTGCCTTGGCAATACGGATGAAAATAGGTCTCGTACTACTCAAGAAGCCTTCAAATTTGGCCACTTCAAGTGCAATACAAAACGATTGAAACAAGACAATTGTTCTCTCCCTTACTGACGCCATTTCTTAACATTATAACAATGTATTATAAAACTGAGTGTTAACATTTTATAGTTTATAGTTGTAGTTGTAGTTTATAGTTGTAGTTATAGTTGTAGTTGTAGTTATAGTTGTAATTATAGTTGAGTTTATAGTTGTAGTTGTAATTATAGTTGAGTTTATAGTTGTAGTTGGAATTATAGTTGAGTTTATAGTTGTAGTGGGAATTATAGTTGAGTTTATAGTTGGCTAGATCGAGTTATATAACTAAAGACATTCTCTGTACCATTGTTGAAATTATGCCATAGCTTCCCATAATGCATTGTTGAAACTATATGCTATACCTATACTCTGTAGCGGAATGTCTTCCCATAATGCATTGCTGTAGATTGTATTGGATTGCTCTCCCCTAATGCATTGTTGGAATTCTTGCCCATAATGCATTTTTAAAACCATGTTATTGTCATGTTAAATAGGCCTACATGCATCAGCTGTACCTTATATTCCCATACAAAGTATTGATGAAATGCCATAGCTTCCCATAATGCATTATTGATACTATGCTATACCTGTAGTCAAATGCCTTCCATAATGCATTCCGTACCCTGTACTGGAATGTTTTCCCATAATGCATTGTTGAAACTATATGCTATACCTATACTCATAATGCATTGCTGTAGATTATATTTGAATGCTTTCGCATAATGCATTGTTGGAACTCTTGCCCATAATGCATTGTTGGAACTCTTGCCCATAATGCATTGTTGGAACTCTTGCCCATAATGCATTGTTGAAACTCTTGCCCATAATGCATTTTTAAAACCACGTTATTGTCATGTTAAATACATGTACACTATGTATTCTTCCCAGAATGCATCAGCTGTACCTTATATTCCCATACAAAGTATTGATGAAATTATGCCATAGCTTCCCATAATGCATTGTTGATACTATGCTATACCTGTAGTTAAATGCCATAGCTTCCCATAATGCCATAGCTTCCCATAAAATTATGGAATTATTTCATTCCCATGAAATTATGCCATAGCTTCCCATAATGCATTGTTGATACTATGCTATACCTGTAGTCAAATGCCTTCCATATTAGTATTGCATTCTGTACCCTGTACTGGAATGCTTCCCCATAATGCATTGTTGAAACTATGATATAGTTTCCCATAATGCATTGTTGAAACTATATGCTATACCCATACTGATGAAATGGTGTCCTTTGATACCTTTATACCATGTATACAGGTCTAACCAACCAATTATAACAATTAGCCTCAATCCCTTTGGCATTGTTCATAATTCTGCATTTTTTCAATATGATGAAGCCCTTCCTGGGTTCACTGTGAAATGTTACATGAGTCCTTTTGTCAAGGTAAACAAAGATACTAAACTGGGGTCCTGGGAGTTCTATAACTTCATGCTTGGATTTGAGTCACACAGTGAGGGGTCAATGTGTTGCAGGAAATGAAAGCCTCTGGGTGGTCAAATCATGGCCAAAACAGCAACCCATTATGCAATTTATAGATAGCTCATGTCACTTCATGACTTAATTAATTTTTATAGCATGATCCTTCATCAATTCAAAGACCCGGAAGAGCAGAGGCATACCAGCATCAGCAGCAATGCGGGCAGCAATGGGGAGTGGGAGAAGCTGGTCCCAGGGGGGGGGGGAGGTTCACTCAACACAAATGACCATACGGGTATGCTCCCCCGGAGAGACCCCCTTTTTGGATTTCGCAGCTCCGAAAGACCCCCTATATTTGACCAAAATAGAACTCCGAAAGACCCTCTGAAAGGTTTTTTTCAGGCGATTTTCAACAAGAAGGCCAAAATCATGAAGATAGACCCTTGATTTGGACTGTTTGCAGCTCCAAAAGTCCCTGTTTTACTTTTTCGCAGCTCCAAAAGACCCCCTTTTATCGGTACGCAGTCAGCCCCCAAAGACCCACCACGTCAAAATTTCGGAGGAGCATACCCACCAAAATTTTTTGATGTGCCCCCCCCCCCCATTATTGTGATTTTCCAAAAAATACCAATAAAAACTGGCTATATTTGCAAAAGAAAATGATGAATATCCATTTTTTTTAAAATTCAAAATCAAAACATACATTTTGCTGTCAACCTTGCACTGTTGCAGACTCTATTAATATACTTTTGAATCTCATTTGGGCTAAACATCCATCTTCAAGTGAGTGAGCGGCAAATAACAACACATTTTACATGCATGTTGGTCATATAATGAAAGGCAGAAAAATAATGAATAATGAAAAAGTTACCTCACTTGTTTTCAGAAATTATCGGGAAACTCAAAATTGACTGTTGGGGCCTTTACGCTGTCTTTTGAAGGTGAAAATAAATAGGGTTCTATGTACAGGCCTGCCAGTGGTTTTAATTTTGGCTCCATCGCCCAAACACCCCTCATTTTGGACTGTGCACTAATTATGAGCTGTGGGGATTTGGCACTTTAAAAGAGGGGGCAGTATGGTCAAGGATGCAGCCTCATAACCAAGACCCAACAAGGATGACAACTACACCTTTTTCTTCAACTTCTATGAAATTAACAATTGAAATTTCTGCATGTATACGACACAAAAAGGAGAACAATATGACCGAATCTTCAAGCACATCCATCTATATTACTGCTTTGTATTAATGAACCGGAATATAGAGTTTTTAATAAACCTACGGGTACATTACACTCTCTTATGGGATAAAGAGACAAAATACCGATTTGGACTTTCATCAGTTTGGCTGGACGTTCTGCTACCCCCTTCACCCCCCCTCTCTCCGAATTCAAATGTGTGCAAAAGTTCATGCTTGCTATGCTTGCAAATAAACTATTTAGGGACCGTTCACAAACACTTGTAAGGGGGGCCTGATGCAAAAAAAAGGGGCACCATTATGTATCATTGGCCCCTGGGCACCACAACCCCTGAACTACACCACTGAACACTAATTAAACTAATAGAGTGCAATTTGCGCTAATTATGTTATGCTAAATGGTACTAAATGGCATTGTTACACCCACCCCACTATGGTAGGTGATCAGATCTATACCAAGTCACAGCACAGATCCTGGAATTTATTTCCAGGGTCTGTTTTCACAACTACTAATCATGCTAATAGTCTCCCACAGTGAAAACATGTAATACGCCCATAAAACTAATTCCCCTTTGTTGTGCCCTCAAGTAATTTACCCAGGTCTTCCAGAAAAAAAAGAGTATCTGATGTTGGAGTAATCACAGGAGTATAGTATAAGAAGATTTGAATCTATAGACCTAGGTTTTTAATTTACTAGGTTTAATACCTGATATCATGAAAGATTTCTTACTTCTGTGATCATATGTAGCATAAGTGAAATATTCAACCCTAACTCTAAACCTACAACTACTATAAAGTAACTATAAACTCAACTATAACTCTAGACTCAACTATAACTCTCTAATTATAACTCTCAATCCAGCTACAATTCTAACTGCAACTATAAATGCAACTATAATCCAACTACAATTATAAATGATTATAAAAATGTGATTACAATTATAACTACAACTATAACTACAATGTCAATGATAAAAATACATTTTCTCTATAAAACTAGGAAGTTTGGTGAATTTGTCCTGCTAAAAACTTTTACGGTTGACATAATTTTGGGAAAATTCTTTTACGAAGAATTAAGTTATTTGCATTCCAGAGAACTGAAAGTGCTTTTATAAAAACAATATCTCCTATAATAGATCTCTGGAACTTCAAGTTTACACAGAACTTTGAGGTTTATCGACTTGTGTATAAACCATAATAACATAGCATACGCTAACCTCTACTTAACTTTAAATATTTATTTGTTGCAGTTTTGATAAATGTACAATGTACATTGTACATGTTGTTGTTTTATCATAGATATTCAAGGTTATATGAAATCATGGAAGACGTATCACTGTCAAGTGATAATTAAGAGTGTTGCCAAAATTAAATTTGGTCTTTCTGCGACATGAAAATAACCATATTCTCAAAAATCGTGATCCCCAGCCTCATCCCCCACTTTTTTCAAAAAAAGTTGAGATTTTTATACCACTGGAAACCTCTGGCTACATAATGTTTATCTACCAAAAATTTCTTGCAGATTAATTCGTTTTGCAAAAATATCGTCAAATTTGAATTTCGTTCTGGTGCACCAGAACGAAATTACACACAGTGGCCTATGGAGCAATGTAATACACATAATCATGCATAACTCGCAAACGCAAAATCGGAATCAACTGAAATTTTGGGAATAAGCTTTTTCGTGAATATCTACTGAAAAAATGTCATAAAAAGAGGATGCTAGGATCACGAAATCCTCCTTTAAGTCCAATTTCGATGTTCAGTATCAGAAGAATTTTTTTAATGTAAATGGTTTCATGGTTTTAAGTGTATTATCATCGTTATCCTTTAGCTGCGGGGCAAGCGACTACAAGTTTCCTCCAGCTACATCGGTCTTGAGCCATTGCTGATAGTTGACCTTGACTCAGCATGCTGTCCATATCCCCAAAAGACACTGAATATATTTTCCAGAACAAGGTTCGTTGCCGTCCAGGTTTCCTCTCGTCATGAGTTGGGACATACAATGCATACTCTTTTACTGGCTCATCGTCAGGCAAGCGGAATATACGCCCTACAAATTTCAGTTAACGAGTCCTGGCTTTCTCAACAAATGGCACTGTCTCTGTCAGATTGTAGATGGTAGAATTTGGTACTCTGTCTACTCTCTTGATGTTCAGCATAATACGGTAGCAGGATGTGCCAAATGAGTTGATTTTATTTTCCATATCCTTAAAGATAACGACTCACAGCCGTATAGTAAAAATGTGACGTAGGTTGTGTGAAACAGTTTAACCTTGGTGGAAATTGGGATTTTCCACAGTTGCTTTAATTTCAAGAAGGCTGTCTAAGCAAGACCTTCCCGTTTCTTCAGGTCACTACCCCATCATGGAGCCTAGGTATCTGAAGTCGGAGGTATCTGAAGTCGGTTTCCGTACACTTGGAGAGGAGACTAGGGTTGACAGTTGATGGTCATATACTCTGTTTTGGGTGCGCTGATTATAAGTCCAAGGTCTGCTGAGACTGGGCCCGGGGTGGAGGACTCAAGGAGAGCGATATCATCAGCAAAGTCAAGGTCTTTTAGCAATTTGCCCGGATATATTCTTGATCGAGGAGGACAGGTCACAACTCCGGAGTCTGGTCCAGACGCCTTTCCCAAAAGGTAGTCAACAAGGAAAAGAGAAAGGGGCCAATACATTGCATTGCAAGACTCCTGTTCTTACATCGAAGGGTTCAAAGATGCCTCCGTCATCGTCAACCATAACTTACTGCACTGCTGGAGTTACTGTAAAAAGTGCTTGGAATGCCGTAGTGACGCAATATTGAGAACATAGGTGTATACTATGATGGAAAATACGTACGACCAGTTGTGCATTGTACAGTCGAAGTCGATTTCATTTACTACAGCAGGCCGAGGCATTCCTATGTATCCATAGAATTAAGACACAATATCTCACTGATTGATTGGTCTCCACGTTAATTACAGTCTAACCTTTTGAGAGCCTCGTGACATTAATCTTAGATCTAAAATACAGAATATAAATCTGTCAGGGTGTTATTTTAATATTGCATTCACATTTCGGTAAAAACGCTGTTAAAAGCAAACCACAAACACAGCAAAGTGGGATAGAGAAATTAAATAGCGCTGTTCAACAAGTGAACTTGTTTAGAATGTTACCACGTTGATCGAGATTATTCAACGTTTTTTCATAATGCCCGTTATTATAAAAAGCAGTGTTCATTATTTTTCTCTCGTTATTATTGCGTTGGAAAGAACAACTTCAATTGTCAATGACCAATGCCCAATCGCCCGAACAAACGCTCATCGCCATAAAGATTGAATTTGTAAGACTAGTTCTGTACAAAAGTATCTTTTACTTTCTTTTACTGTTGCTATTATAGTCATCTCATTGTAAACGCTGAAATACAGCCAGGTTGTCTATATAGTCAACTTAACTTTGAACTACTATTTGTTAAGGTTTGATGATTATTCAAACTGATCTCACAGATTTTGCGTAGCTTCGGGGAATTTCCTCTCTTCATATTAAAGAGAGGATTTAATTAGATTATCTGGGACAAAAAGCACAAAAGATGGTTTCGCTTTTTTACAATATTCTAAAAATGCAATGTGCCATGGGAATTGCCCGATGTCAAACTTACAGAAAACTTTTGCAAAAAGTGATATGTTTTAATTCGGCACTTGTACAAGGTGCAGGCTATGTATCGAGACAAACGAGGCAGTTGTCTCAACGTATTTTAAGATTTCAGAAAGAAAAAAATAAGAAAAAATAATTACTTACTCAAGAGAAAGGATAGATGGACGGACGGAGAGAAAAAGAGATCTAATCAAACGGTGTCAAAAAGTCCTTCTTGTATTATACGAGTCAAAAAGAAGTTTACTGAGCAAGGTTAACTATATTTTAACCCACGACGCAGCACAAATAGGGAAATCACTGCAAATTGATTATGATATACGGTATGTACAAATCTCTGTGATACAAGGTTGCATAACCTTAGAAAATAATAACAGGTTACTAATGGCAGACAGAAGATACATTAAAAGAAGGTTTACTGTCTGTTCAATTAGCTTAGATTCTTGAATTTTTAAGATATTTAAAAAATAAATAATTGTGGCCAAAGTCATCAAAGAAAAGTGTTAGCACAGCCTTAGACCTAACGTGGTTTATACTTTTCAAATTCCAAAGTTCAATTTAAAACCCCATTTCTTTTCAATTTTGCCTCATTTTAGGCAGTTACTTGGGTCCACCATAAGGGTTCGCGACCTTTTTACAAATCGAGTGGGACGGTCCATTCTCAACTTAGGGCATAGACCCTATCCAATTTGGCAAAACAATCTGTCCACCAATCTGTCCTGCCATTCCAATTGTTATATCGTTCCGGTTATTGGATAGGTTCTATAGGTGATGAGGGTCCACCAGTGTTTTTACACGAAATTATATGGCGCGATTACGTTTTATGCATAACATTATTCTGAGCATTATTTTTCCTAAACAATGACATTAAAATTATGGATTTCGTTCTTATTTCAACTGGTTTACAATGTAACTTGAGTTTTGTTTAATACCATCATTCCTTCCCAAGAATATCAGCTTTCGCTTGACATTTTCAGATACAGTGACTTTACAAGAATTGTTTTCTGTAACCTGATTGTTTTAAATAATATTTTCTGATGCAAAAATTCTTTTGTTTCCAAATGTCCTTCTCATACAAAAACCCGGAATAACAAATTGAAAATAAATGTGTAATTTTATAGTAGGCCTATAGGCCTATACCTTCTCAGACCAATTCGTAAAATAAATAAATAAATAAATAAATAAATAAATAAATAAATAAATAAATAAATAAATAAATAAATAAATAAATAAATAAATACACGAGGAATGTATTTATATATATAAGCTGGGCATATTTTAGAACAGCTTAGTTCATAAATAATAACGTAATGTTTCAACAGTAGGGTTTCAACACAAATTATGCATACTGGCAAATATATATCTATTTTGATGGACAATACTTCCTGATACGGATGGTCGAATAAATACTATCTCAGCGCATTATGACATTCGTCCCCATTGCTCTAAATGGATTGATTCAAAAAAGTTTATGGTACCCGACGTTCTACGGCTTTTTATAAAAATATCGCGGGAAATGACCAAAATTGAAAAGAAATGAGGTTCTAAACTGAACTTTAGAATTTGAAAAGTATAAATCATGTTAGGTCTAAGGCTGTGCTAACACTTTTCTTTGATGACTTTGACCACAATTTTCAATTTTTTCAAATATCTTAAAAATTCAAGAATCTAAGCTAATTGAACAGACAGTAGTAATATTATTTTGAAGAACGTAATACGTAATTTCATCAATCAAAACTTTACGTTTCAAACGCCCCCGGGTGGGCTCGAACCACCAACCTTTCGGTTAACAGCCGAACGCGCTAACCAATTGCGCCACGGAGGCAGGTGATAATCTAAAGGTGTGATGGGTATGTTAACTGTTTTGCACAAGGAATTGATAAGACCTGCACTCCAATCGTCTGGTATTTTCACTTAGGATCAGACTATCACCTACTTTGAGTACTTCAGCGGTCTTGCTGCTGCTTCTACCTCATTTTTTTCTGTTTCTTTTTTTTTTTCCTTTTTTTTTTTTTTTTTGTTGTAAAAAGAGCTGGCTTGGTGGTTAGTACTTGAACATGAACAAATTATATATAATTTGTATTTGCTGGCTTGTTAAAACATGTAAAACAAGCAAGTGCAAGTTCTACTTGCAAATGTAATTTATATAAATGTACGTATAATTGTTTAATGTGAAAGTACTTTGCCTAACATAATTTCCTAAATATAAATCTGTACAGTAGCACTATATATAGTACTTAAATGGTAACGACAAATTGTCTATTGTGTCACGAAATATTCTCCAGCGTTATAAAATAATAGAAAGAAACATCAGTGCATATATTTTTATATAAACTCTTAGATATCGTTATTGATTCAGTTCCGCGCCGCGCCATCGTAATTTTTTCTCTTGCAACAAGAGCAACAAAAACATCCTTGGAATTAAAGAATGGCGTGGGGTTTAAAATAATCAACCTTTTAATGAACATATTTTTTGCGCATTTGAGTACAGTACTGCATTGCATTCATGTTCAATGAGTTATGCAATAACCACTAATTATGTAATGGAGCTGCGAGGAAAACGTACGCCTCTACGACTTTATCATTTCAATTAGTTTTAATATGAACACGAGTCCCCAGTGGCGCAATCGGTTAGCGCGCTGTACTTATAAACAGTTCAAACCTCGCTAATGAGTCTACAGTTGTTTAGAAATGCGGAGGTTGCGAGTTCAAGCCTCGCCTGGGAAATCTGTTCTTTTTCTCTCTGAGAATTTTATTTTATCGTTTGGAATGGTAATTTCTCTACGTCTTACAATACTTTGTTATTTTATATAATTAAAACATATATAAAATATAATTCATCATGCAGTTATTGTTGCCTACATGTATGCACACAACACAGGGGCACTCACAATAGGCAATTGACCCTACTGGTAGCGCTGTGTTGTAGATATAGGAGATGAACTAGTTAGCGTCATATATCAAAAAGTATAAAAGCTATGATTTTAGTACTTGCTCTATGTTTCAATTACTTATTCTTTTCAAAATATCTGAATTTTCAACCCGGTACAAGCTTTAATAACGGGGACCATACATTTTTATGAGAAAGAAATCCTACCATCTAATCTATCCAAACTCCCGTGTTATTCTAATGCACATTTTGCTTCACCGGGCAGCCCTGGCTTGGTCGTATTTGGAAGATTGGTGTCACGAAACCGTAATAGGTACAAGATTAGTACTTTCTGTCAATCAACTATGGTTTATTCTCTACATGTCAATCTTTAAATACTTAGCATAGTCCTTATAATAACGGGAGACCACCTTGATGAGTAAATGACAGCAAACCAGTAAAAAAAAACCCAAAACTCGGTCAGTGGAGCTCCGCTCGTACATGTCAATAGCGTCATTATCGATTGGATTAGTCGACCGTAGCGGACAATTCGATCGCTCATTGGATTAATATTATCACGTGGTAATAAATTTGCATTGGACAATAGATTACTATAATGGTTTAGTACTGCATATATCGGTTTAATCTTCAATAAGCGGGTTTATGGCTGGAAAGGTCACGGTGAATTTGCCGTGGACATAACTGCACTATGTAAAGGAAGATGACCTGATATATTAGCTTATATTTGGAAAATGGAATTCTTTAAAATTGATGTATTACATAATAGGTCATGAGGTCGTCCCTTTCAAGCATCCATGCAAAAAGAACATGCAAATGTTTCTTGTAAATGGGACTAATTCCTTATGGAATTACTAACATTTAGCCTATACCATGTATACAGTGTGATAATCATGATAATATATTCTACAGTGTTTTATTAATGATATTCATATAATAAATTGATATTAAATGAGAGATCCTATTAGGAGTTCCAAATCGGTGTATTTCCGAAGAAATCATCAAAAAACTCTCGAATTGGTCTCAAACGTGGTATACCACAGATAAGACTAATTCACTACAGTGTTTTGATGATTTCTTCGGAAATATTCCGATTTAAAGCGCCTAATTTAAATATATGTTAATGAGAAAAATATGGGGTAAAGTGGGGGGATGAGGCCGTCAATCTTTAAGGGACACTTGCGTCTTGAAATAGCGGACATGATACGCAACGTGATTTATCCCGTGAGCACCCGGAAAGCGATACACGTACTTTAGTGACAAACTTGCTTTTAGTACACAGCTTAAGTTGCACTACACTATTTAAAACAAATTACTTACGATACTCCATATGACTCCATATTATAAATTTCAAACAACCAGACATTTTTCGTTTACAACACAGCACTGTCGTAAAATGTTAATTAAAGTATTGATAGGAGGCACACCGCTACTTTGTAATTGAATAATTATTGTTTATCAGTTATTAAGAGAGTGTGTGTACTATATAAACAACGCATACCTGTAAATAGCCAGATTGTTTGTTCATGGTATGCATTTTGATCGCAATGGTCAAAGCGAATATCGAATAAAGGCAAAGAATAACACAATTTTAAATGACCCTATATATAATTTTTAACACAAACTTGCCACACTCAATAAAATGATTTTGACTCGGAACTTATGACTTGCATGGCTATATACAGGATTTGAAAAACGACGAAGCAATAAAGAATGTCATCTTTGGATTATTTCTCTTGCTCTCTCCTTCCTTCCATTCTATATAATATGTGACGTGTCATGTCAAAAACATACACTTTTGGGCAGGTTATCAATTTTGAGGTTTTACATATCTTAAATATAGAGATATTTTGCTCCACAACGCCGTTTTTCCCAATGAAATCGGACATTCCTAAGCGAAGATATTGAATTCGTAAGTTATGGTATTATAAAATTGGAAATTGAGATATCGGCCTTTAAAAATATTATTGACAATGTTAAGTAGGAATTATCTTGAAAATGTCTCAAAAATACCAGATGCCAGTTATATTCCAGTCTGAAACTATCAGACAATATTTTAAACATTAATAACATCACAAATTCGCAACAAACCCAAATTGTGAAAAAAATCACCCCGGACAGATTTTTGGCTATTTCTCCATATACGATCCTGCCCAAAAGTGTCTGCTTTTGACATGACACGTCACATATCTTCAAATACGTTGAGGCAATACCCTTTTGTTTGAATGTATACCCGCGGTCCTAAATATTCTCGGTGCAAACACCGAAAACTTACCCCATTATGATGTTTTGCACAATGTGATTAGGTTTTTGTAACCTTGGCATTGGACTATTATTCCCATGGCAAATTATGGCACATTAAATTTCTGGAACAACATATATGTTTGTTCTATTTTTATCCATCAGTTGAAATTCGAAAGTTGTTTTTCAACATCTTCTTGTGTTATTTGAGTCCCAGCTAATCTAATTAAATCCTCTCTTTGAGGAGAAGAAGAGAGGAAATTTGCGCAAAATCTCACATATCCGTTTGAAAAATCATCAAATTATGAATAATGTGCAAATGAAAATCGACTGTACAATGCACAAAAGCTCGTATGTGTTTTGTCATCCACTTTAAACTATTTACATGCAATACTGAACATCGAAATTGGATTTACGCAGTTAGGATTTTTGATAATATGATTATTTTCATGTCGCAGGCACAAAAAAAAGTCAAATAGGACAAACGCCTTATTACTTGATAGTGATACGTCTTCGATAATTTCAAATTTTATGCAACCTTGAAAATCCGAGATAAAAATATACATTTATCAAAACTGCAACAAATAAGCATTACAAGTTTATTCTGCTGTTACTCTGGTTAATAGACAAGTCGTTAAAACTCAAAGCACTGTGTAAACTTGAAGTTCGTGAGGACTTATAGGAGCTATATTTATATTGTGCATGTTGTGAGAGCGAGACTAACAAAAACACAAAAAACATTGTCACTGATTTCACAAGTTGATTTTTTTTTAATTCAATGGCATTTGTCCAAGGTTCGATATCGTTGACTCGACATCCGTATAAGACACTTAAAATAAAAGAAAAGGATCGAATTAGTATCAGAGAACAAAAATGGTTGATTACTGAAAATCACTTTAAAATTCAATATTTTCTGCATATTAAAGGGGCATTTCGTGATCCACAGCCTCATCCCCCACTTTTCCCAAAAAAGTTGAGATTTTTACACCACTGGATACCTCTGGCTACATAATGTTTATGTACCAAATATTTCTTGCAGATTAATTCGTTTAGCAAAAATATCGTTAAATTCGAATTTCGTTCTGGTGCACCAGAACGAAATTACTACACATTGTCTATGGAGCAGTGTAATACACATAATCATGCATAACTCGCAAACGCAAAATCGGAATCAACTGAAATTTTGGAAATAAGCTTTTTTCGTGGATATCTACTGAAAATGTCATAAAACGAGGATGCTAGGATCACGAAATCCTCCTTTAAGTGCTGTGATCATCAAACTAATGCCAAAAGGTCTCTAGCATTATGTTCATATACGATTGTAATCAGATTTGGCTTAAACACTGAGGAGGGGTCTGTTTTGGGGTCAAAAAGGGTAAAATTCTCAAGTTTGTCCAATTTAAATGAAAATTAGTATATGTGATCTTGATATGATTCAAAATATATTGGAGGTCATTTCAAGGTCACCAGAGGTCAACCAAAGGTCAAAAGGGGTCAAATTCTAAAGTTTGTCCAATTTAAATGAAAATTAGTGTATGTGATCTTAATATGATTCAAAATATAATGGAGGTCATTTCAAGGTCACCAGAGGTCAACCAAAGGTCAAAGGGGTCAAATTACAAAGTTTATTCAATTTGAATGAAAATTAGTATATGTTATGTGGATATGATGCAAAATGTGGTGAAGGTCATCAGAGGTCATTTCAAGGTCACGGCTAGACTTCGCAGCCTTACAAGGATGCAATATATCTAGTTATTATTGCATTCACATTTCCATCTCTGTAACAAACTCTGTAGAAAACTGACGAAGAATAAGAGCAAGAGCGATAAAGGGAACAATACATCTGCCGCAAAGTAAAAACGTTGAACCATACGTTGAACTATAGACGAATCCAACGAGCCAAGTCATGGTCAGGATTTGGTCGGCCATCTTTGGTTTCCCGCTAGCACCAACCTGGTGTTTTGAGCGCCCGATTGTGCAAATAAAAGCCACCTAACAGCTAGAGAGAGAAGATGCAAAGACGAGGAGGGTTAATAGAATAATATATACAATAGAGGTAATCCTGTCCCATCTATTCATACATAGTCCTTTTGTTCATCCATTTGTACATCTATGAATAGATGCGACGGGATTACCTGCGGAATTATCTCTATTGTATTATTCTATTAACCCTCCTCGACCTTCTCTAGGTGTAAGGCGGCTTTTATTTGCACAACTGTTGGAACTGTGTGTTGTAAACTTAAATCATTCTTTTGTCTACCTGTGTTTTCGCGGAAGGTGTAAAACGGGTGATGGAATGCAGTTTAAAATTTCCGCCAAGGCCGAATCATTTCACATTTTGGATGCATTGTAGCCGACGGGGACCCAACTAAAGGCTGCTAGTCAGGTGTAGGAATGCGTGTATTTGGATTCGTCTATACACTGGCTCTAGCTCTGTTGATATCGTTGGATTAAAGAAAAAAGACATTTCATAACATCATAACAGAAAAAAATTAAAGATTTCTAACGCCCCCGGGTGGGCTCGAACCACCAACCTTTCGGTTAACAGCCGAACGCGCTAACCAATTGCGCCACGGAGGCAGTTGTTAATAAGTCGCAGAAGTACAATTTAAGTCTTAGATATTGTTATTGATTCAGTTCCGCGCCACGCCATCGTAATTTTCTCTCTTGCAACAAGAGCAACAAAAACATCCTTGGAATTAAAGAATGGTGTCTGGTTTGCTATTTAAAATAATTAACCTTTTAATGAACATATTTTTGCGCATTTGAGTACAGTACTGTATTGCATTCATGTTCAATGAGTTATGCAATAACCACTATGTAATGGAGCTGCGAGGAAAACGTACACGCCTCCACGACTTTATCATTTCATTTAGTTTTAATGTGAACACGAGTCCCCAGTGGCGCAATCGGTTAGCGCGCTGTACTTATAAACAGTACATTCCTCGCTAATGAGTCTACAGCTGTTTAGAAATGCGGAGGTTGCGAGTTCAAGCCTCGCCTGGGGAATCTGTTCTTTTTCTCTCTGATTCTAATTTTTTACTGGAAATTGTAAACAAAAAATTGTCTGCGATGAGAATTGTATTTTATCGTTTGGAATGGTGAGTTTATCTACGTCTTACAATATTTTGTTATTTTACATGTTTTATAGCCATGAAAATAAATAATTTGTACCTTGAGCACCTGGACTTAAGTGCCAAACCTAAAAGTAGTACACAGCTGAAGTTGCACTGCATTATATAATATTACTTAAATTACTTACGATACTCCACATGACATTTTAAATTTTAAAATAATCAGATATTTTTAGTATCTACAGCACAGTACGGATGCATTCGCAAGAAACTATTCTAAAATGTTAATTCAAGTATTGATAGGAGGCACGCCGCTACTTTGTAATTGAATAATGCACGTGTATCGTTTATCAGTTAAAGGGGACTCCGGCAATCATAACATTATGCCTTATATGTTAGAAAAATAATTATCAAGCACGAATCACATTGTTTTATTTAAAACAAACTCATATTGACCATAAAAACGAATAAAAACAGTCGGCTCTCAACAAGCGATATTCAAAATTCCCGCGCCGAAATTGTCTAAGTGCAATGACGTAATGGTTATTTGTGTTCAATTGTCGTCAGCCTTCATTGTATTACTGGGACGTCATTGCACTCGGCGCCCAGGAATTATGAATATCGCGTGTTGAGAAACGGATGTTGTTATTCGTTTTTATGGTCACTATGAGTTTGTTTTAAATAAAACCATGTGATTCGTGCTTGATAATTATTTTTCTAACATGTAAGGAATAATGTTTTGATTGCCGGAGACTTCCTTTAAGAGAGTGGGTAGACCTATACAATATGAACAGAGTATGCCTATACCTGTAAACACCCATATTATTTGCTCAAATTTGTATGCATTTTGATCGCATTGGTCAAATCTAAAAAAGGCTCCGATTTAAGAACGTTTGCGTCAATAACACAATTTCAAATGACCCTATATATCATTTTTTTATACAAACTTGCCACGCTCAACAAATTTATTTTGACTCAGAACTTATGACTTGCATGGCTATATACAGGATATGAAAAACGACGAAGCAGTAACACTTTCTAGCCCTTCCTCGGCTGACTCAGCCTGGTGTGGCTCTGAAAAGACACCGTTTGGTTTTTAAACACGCCTGTATGGAAATCAAATCGCTATATGAGTTTACAGAAAGAGATATATCATGATATACAACGTGGCATCAAGCTGATAATGAAAATAACTAAGATGCAGTGAAGCATAAAACGTTTTGTGACTGGATGAAGATATACAGGTGCAATTTGACAAAGGAGTGGGTACTGGCGCAAATGACCTTATGAATTGAAAGCCCCATTCAAATCTACAAAAACGAAAACGAAGCAGTAAAGAATGTCATCTTTTGATTATTTCTCTTGCTCTCTCTTTCTTTCCATTCTATCGATATCTTCAAATACGTTATTCTCTTTTGAATGTATAACCACGATCCTAAAGACTCTTAGTGCAAACACCGAAAACATGTCCAATTATTTTTTGCAAAAGGGGATTCAAAGTAGGTTTTTTTGACATTGGACAATTTCCATTATTCCCATGGCAAATCAAATTTCTGGAACAATATAATCTGTTCTATTTGTATCCATCAGTTTAAATACGAAAGTTGTGTTTCAACATCTTCTTGTGTGATTTAAGTCCCAGCTAATCTAATTAAATCCTCTCTTTCAGAAGAAGAGAGGCATTTTGCGCAAAATCTCACATATCCGTTTGAGAAATCATCAAATTATGAATAATGTGCAAATGAAAATCGACTGTACAAGGCACAAAAGGTCGTACGTGTTTTGTCGTCATAGTATACACTTAAAACCATTTATAAGCAAAACATTCTTCCGATATAAACTGAACATCAAAATTGGATTTACGCAGTTACGATTTATGAGAATATGATTATTTTCATAATAAAAGCAAAATATGCATTTATCAAATTGGCAGCAAAAAAGCATCACAAGTTTTTTAGTAAAGTAGATAAAAGCTTATGCTATGTTATTATCGTTTATAGACAAGCCATTGCACCTTAAAGCACTCTGTAAACTTGACGTTCGTGAGGACTTACAGGAGCTATATTTCTATTTTTAACAGCGAACTCCTTTGTGCCAATATGGTTAGAGCGACACTGCGAGACTAACACAAACACTAAAAACATTGTCACTGATTTCACCAATTGATCTTTCAGAATTCAATTGAATTTGTCCGCGGTTCCATGATCGTTGACTCGACATCCGCACAACATCTTCTCTGGTACAATTAGTATCAGAGAACAAAAATGTGAAAGAAAACGTTTCTTTAATCCCCTGTTGTTAAGCACATTTTAATTGGATTGTGTAACTGATCTGCTCCGGTGACTGCACTGTCGCTGAGCAGGCAGTAAACAACACATTTTAGGGCTAAATTAAGATTTAAAAAAGCAATCAAATTATGACATTTTGATTATCAACAACGTAAACTTGAACACCGACTTAAAAATCATCGCAATGATGACGTAAGTAAATGAAGCGGACACTATATCAAGCTCTCATCATACAATCATAATCACTTTGACAAGTTTGACATTAGCAACAATGAGTTGTACTATTATTTACCATAATAATGCTGCATAACAATATGTAGACTATTGTTCTCATTTGGGGAACAAAACGTCACACAGTATTGTTACTATGCTTTTGCTTTGTAATATTTCATCCAACTGAAACTATAATAACTATAGCATATTGCAATATCGCACAGGGAAATCAGATACATGAGATACATACAGTCATTTCATGACGGCAATTTTTTTCTAGGCCAAATCTGTCTCGTTCGAAGGAACTCATCGCTTAAGTTGGTTTTTGCGGAATATCAATTTTAAACGTCCTATTTTCTCAAAAAAAGAGTCATTTTCATTGTCCTCATAATATTACCGTGCCAATGATATGATGTTGTCCGAGCAATATACCCGACCTTTTAAGAAAATTATATTATTCGCCGTAGAAGTGGTGATGTAACAGGATTAACTACCACAGCCGTAGGCAAAAGAATTTTTTAAATATACTGCACTACATGTATTTAAGCAGGTTGTCATCACCTGTGTATGTCTGCATATGCCGCTCTTTTCAAAGAAACTGGTCTTACAGGTGCGAGTGATCAGCATGATATACATATTCTATAGAATTACGATCAAGGTCTTTAGGGAGGGATCATTATTTACGCCAATGGAAGATTTTCACACACAAAATACGTACCCCCCCCCCCCTCATATCGAAGGAAACAGTACACCCCCCCTTGAATCCTTCATTCCTTGTTTATAATTTCATGTCCTCCTTCCAATATTAAGGTCAAAATTTCATGTCCCCCTCAAGTCAATTAAGAAAATTCGCGTCCCCCCTAAATCCTCCGTTCCCCCGGTTGTAAATAACGATCCCTCCCTTATCCCTGGTTATCTAGATGGTTCAATGCAGATGTACCATGTGAACGTACTTGTGCAGTGCAATATAGACGAATCCAACGAGCCAAGTCATGGTCAGGATTTGGTCGGCCATCTTTGGGTAGCCGCTAGCACCAACCTGGTGTTTTGAGCGCCCCATTGTGCAAATAAAAGCCGCCTAACACCTAGAGAAGATGCAAGGACGTGGAGGGTTAATAGAATAATATATACAATAGAGATAATTCCGCAGGTAATCCCGTCGCATCTATTCATACATAGTCCTTTTGTTCGCAAGTACATCCATTTGTACCGTTTGATATGGTGTAGTTAATCCGATTATTATGTCACTTCAACAGCGAATAGACCATGTAGAAGCTGTGTGTTTTGCCGAAGGGAACTATAGGGCCTATTGTGTTGTAAACTTTAATCATTCTTTTGTCTACCTGTGTTTTCGCGGAAGGTGTAAAACGGGCGATGGAATGCAGTTTAAAATTTCCGCCAAGGCCGAATCATTTCACATTTTGGGTGCATTGTAGCCGACGGCTACCCAACTAAAGGCTGCTAGTCAGGTGTAGGAATGCGTGGATTTGGATTCGTCTATATTCAAAAATTGTTTTAACCTATTGCTATGGTAGTTAATCCTGTTACATCATCACTTCAATTCTGTCTAGTCTACACAGAATGTGTATATGTAGCAATGTTTCCCAAATAAAATATACGTAAGCGACTAAAAAGGCGTAAAAAATATATAGAAAAAAACCCAGAAAGGAATAGAAACAACAAAAGATAAAAAGTTTTTAAATAAAAATGATAGAAAGAAAAGAACATTATACTATATGGCGGAATAATAGATTTATATAATACAATATAATCACAGTATAATGGACGAGTATTTCACGCAAAATGCAAATAAAAACCAAAAAAAAACACACGAAACAATTGAAATCTAAAAGGCACATATAAAAATTTCCTTTATGCCGGGCACGTTGTTCTTGTACATAAAAAATACTTCAATAAAAAGCGTACAATTTTGTATAAAAGCTCTATATTGTATAATTATTAAAAAAAACGCACTTTGTACACTTTGTACAATTCAGATATTGTATTCAATGTATTTTTACTGTGTAAGATGGTTTCATAATTTTAGAATGTCATCATTTTGTTCATGACGGTGCTCTTTTTCTGATCACTTAATTTACAGCCGTAATTCTAGCCAATAAACTGTGGATTAACACGGAAAAACAGTGGCATGATCGACGGGAATTATATAAATAAACATTATTTTTCATCAGGTTCGCCGATGACAAACAGTGGATTGTATGTACTTCTAGTTCTCTGTACGAATCCACACTTAACTGTGGATTCGTGCAGAAAAGTGTTGATTCGTAGAATAGACTGACGACATAGCAATGGTTTAATATGATCGATAGACCCTGGTGCGAATCCCATCGCAGTTACAATACGGCGTGTGTTGCACGATACAAAACGAGCCTACATATTAAATGAAAGACTATATCTAGAAATGCCAACATAAATCATCAAAGAACATTGTTTTAAAATAATATGTGTCTGTATCGAAATCAGTACGAACAAAAAGCATATACACATTCCATGAAATAATAATTATGTTTGTTCTAGCATTTTACATTTCCACAATATTTTTACATTCCAAAATCCTGTGTAAATGATTTTCAACGCTACACAGACATTATCTTTGATTTTTTACTCACTTACAATATTTCGTCCTTCACATATCGGAGGACTTCATCAGGTATGACTGTCATTTGATCCACTAAGAAGATGAGGGCTCATGAACAGAGAGGAGAGAAGATTATTTTCTAAGCCACGTTGATGGTAATCTTTTAAAGACGGGAAAAGAGACTGAGAACACCCGGAAAAGATTTATATAAAAAAAAATGGTGCCACCAAAAATGGGCTGACTTTCTCCTATACATTTTCAATTTCTTGTTATTTCAGACAAATATGACTGGACACAGTGATTCAAACAAATCAACGCAGCCTGAGTATGAGCTTTAAATGTAGATTTACGGAACTCAATTTCATTTCGTAAGAAAGAATGTAATTATCGTACTGATACCAATTTGATCCCTTTCATTTTAAGGCTTCTGAGCCTGCTCTGATGTTGCAGCTGTATAACCTTGGACAACTTCATTTTAAATATACCTACATGTGCCAAAAAGATCAACTCTTGAAACAACATGTTTTGTGTTTATAAATTCCCTTTCAACGCATTCAAAACCAAGATCTTCAGTCAATTGTGTTTGATCTATATATAAGGGAAATCTAGAAAAACAGTCCTTATAAACTTTAAATTTGCGTTGTGCTTGAATCCCAGGGGCTTGAATGTGTTTCGATTGTTAATGCCTTGTCCATACCTTATAAACTTTAAATTTGCGTTGTGCTTGAATGTGTTTCGATTGTTAATGCCTTGTCCATACCTTATAAACTTTAAATTTACGTTGTGCTTGAATGTATTTCGATTGTTAATGCCTTGTCCATACCTTATAAACTTTAAATTTGCGCGGTGCTTGAATGTGTTTCGATTGTTAATGTCTTGTCCATACTTCTGTACTTATAAACTTTCAATTTGCGCTGTGCTTGAATGTGAATGCCTTGTCCATACCTTATCAACTTTAAATTTGCGCGGTGCTTGCATGTGTTTTGATTGTAATGTCATGTTTATAAATCATAATAAGAGCAAAATCTATTCTTTACTTAATTAGAAACTTGAAGCATTTACGTTTATATGTTGCAGTTTTTATATATATAATTTGTTGTTTCAAGGTTATATACAATTGAATGTTTGAAACTATCGGCGACTCCAGCAAGTATTATAGAACTGCATAGACATAAACCCGCAATGATAAACTCTTTAAATTTTCATCCATATCCAACATCCACTCCTGTGATTATATTTACAGTCGATTTAATTGGTTAGATATATAATCGATGGGTTATCTGACAAATGACAAGTAGGCTAACTGAGCACTGTTTGCAAAACACATGCTGATAGGGTATTTTAGTAGCTTTTAGTATAGACGAATCTAACGAGCCAAGTCATGATCAGGATTTGGTCGGCCATTTTTGGGTCCCCGCATGCACCAAACAGGTGTTGTGAGTGCCCAATTGGTGGAATAAACCCGCTTAAAATTCGATGTTAGATTCTTTTGTGTTGTAAACTGTCATCATTCGTTTGTCTACGTGTAACACGGGTGATAGAATGCAGTTTAAAATACCCTCCAAGGCCGCATCATTTCACATTTTAGGTGAGATAGAGCCGACGGGGACCCAGCTAATGGCTGCCATTGAGGTGTAGGAATGCGTGAAATTGGATTCGTCTATATCCAAGCTGAGAAGATGAGAATAGCTAGACATTGAGCGACCTCCTTCTATTCTCATCTTCTCTGATCCAAGGAAGACATATTATCGTCGTGATTTGATTGCTGAAGGTCAGGCTCCAATTTAACAGCCTTGTGACATAAATCTTACAATTAAAGTACAAATTTGGAATCAGTAATGGTATTATGATATTACATTCGCAGTAAAAACGCCGTTTAAGCAAACCACAGCAGAGAGAGAGAGAGAGAGAGAGAGAAAGATAGAGAGAAAATTTACAACGCTATTCAATTGGTAAACCGAACAAAGCTTCATTCTCTTGTTTAGAATTTCATCACATTATTTAAGATTTTTCAAGTTGTCCATACTAACAACAGCTATAGTTATTCATAGTTTGTCATTACACCCGTCATAACAGCACGGGATGTTTCTTTCCTTAATTGTTGCCTTGGAAAGAACAAAATTCACTTCAATAGTCAAAACAACACGCACTCATCACCAGCTGCACCATAGAGATAGTATTTGAACATGTTGAAGGGCGAGCAGATTCAGATGCAAGTTGTCTTTTCTTTTGCTACTTTTGATGTCTGACTAAAATGAATTCAAATGCATACGAAAAATGTTGCCTATTAGTGTCGATCTTGTGACTTTGAGCTACTATTGTATACGTAAGTAACATTTTGCGATTTTTGTTCTCAAAAGGAATGTGTGAGATTTTGCGCAAATTTTTCTCCGAGAGAGGATTCAATTATAGAGTGGAAACAAATCATACAAGATTGCGCTGAAACACGATTTCCTCGTACAAACTGTTGAAGATGCACTTTTTTGTTGATGATTTAATGTGACATGTGAATTGTTTAATGTCAAGGTTGCAAGAGATTAAAAAAGGAACCATTCTCATATGCCCAGAGCAAAGATACTTTTGCCCAGAGTCAAAAGCAAAGCAAATTAGTTTTAGTTTAGCAGTTTGCGTGCTTGCTAGGATCCAAAAGATAAGGCTAAAACTTTGAATTTAACCACACAGGGCTTTGTTGTGATGAGCAACAGCTGAGATTTATTATTTACTGAGATTTGCAAGTTTGATTAAGAATTTTAGATATTCAGTATAAATTGTATTATTAACTGAGAGGTTATATCGGGAACATTTTTCTTGACCAGATAATCGGGGTTCACGGTGTTTTATACAAGTGTATTTTTATCGCAGTTATTCACACTTTATTGATAACCAATGCGCATTATTCAATTTAAAAAAAAAGTAGAACGACGTGATAGGTTTTTAAGTTAACGTAATGAATGTAAAAAGTAGGTTTATCACTCGCGGTACAAATAGTCTGTAAAACTCACGTATAGCAATATACAGAACGCAACGCGTGTCAAGCTTTCTTCAGCTAATGCAAATTGTATGGCAAATTATTATTGCATTCACATTTCCATCTCTGTAACAAACTCTGTAAAAAAATGACGAAGAATAAGAGCAAGAGCGATAAAGGGAACAATACATCTGCCGCAAAGTAAAAACGTTGAACCATACACTGGCTCTAGCTCTGTTTATATCGTTGGATTAAAGAAAAAAGACATTTCATAACAGAAAACAATCAAAGATTTCTAACGCCCCCGGGTGGGCTCGAACCACCAACCTTTCGGTTAACAGCCGAACGCGCTAACCAATTGCGCCACGGAGGCAGTTGTTAATAAGTCGCAGAAGTACAATTTAAGTCTTACATATTGTTATTGATTCAGTTCCGCGCCACGCCATCGTAATTTTCTCTCTTGCAACAAGAGCAACAAAGACATCCTTGGAATTAAAGAATGGTGTCGGGTTTGCTATTTAAAATAATCAACCTTTTAATGAACGCATTTTTTGCGCATTTGAGTACAGTACTGAATTGCATTCATGTTCAATGAGTTATGCAATAACCACTAATTATGTAATGGAGCTGCGAGGAAAACGTACACGCCTCCACGACTTTATCATTTCATTTAGTTTTTATGTGAACACGAGTCCCCAGTGGCGCAATCGGTTAGCGCGCTGTACTTATAAACAGTACTTCCACGCTGATGAGTCTATATCTGTTTAGAAATGCGGAGGTTGCGAGTTCAAGCCTCGCCTGGGGAATCTGTTCTTTTTCTCTCTGATTCTAACTTTTTACTGGAAATTGTAAACAAAAAATTGTCTGCGATGAGAATTTTATTTTATCGTTTGGAATGGTGAGTTTATCTACGTCTTACAATATTTTGTTATTTTATAGCCATGAAAATAAATAATTTGTACCATGAGCACCTGGACTTAAGTGCCAAACCTAAAAGTAGTACACAGCTGAAGTTGCACTGCATTTATATATAATATTACTTAAATTACTAAAAATACTCCACATGACATTTTAAATTTTAAAATAATCAGATATTTTTAGTATCTACAGCACAGTACGGATGCATTCGCAAGAAACTATTCTAAAATGTTAATTCAAGTATTGATAGGAGGCACGCCGCTACTTTGTATGCATTTGTATGCATTTTGATCGCATTGGTCAAATCGAAAAAAGGCTCCCGATTTAAGAACGTTTGCGTCAATAACACAATTTCAAATGACCCTATTTTTTTTATACAAACTTGCCACACTCAACAAATTTATTTTGACTCAGAACTTATGACTTGCATGGCTATATACAGGATATGAAAAACGACGAAGCAGTAACACTTTCTAGCCCTTCCTCGGCTGACTCAGCCTGGTGTGGCTCTGAAAAGACACCGTTTGGTTTTTAAACACGCCTGTATGGAAATCAAATCGCTATATGAGTTTACAGAAAGAGATATATCATGATATACAACGTGGCATCAAGCTGATAGAAAATAACTAAGATGCAGTGAAGCATAAAACGTTTTGTGACTGGATGAAGATAATTATACAGGTGCAATTTGACAAAGGAGTGAGTACTGGCGCAAATGACCTTATGAGTTGGTATGGTAGCGCCATTCAAATCTACAAAAACGAAAACGAAGCAGTAAAGAATGTCATCTTTTGATTATTTCTCTTGCTCTCTCTTTCTTTATCGATATCTTCAAATACGTTATTCTCTTTTGAATGTATAATGACCACGATCCTAAAGACTCTTAGTGCAAAAACGAAAACATGTCCAATTATTTTTTGCAAAAGGGGATTCAAAGTAGGTTTTTTTGTTTTGTAACTTTGACAAATCTGGAACAATATAATCTGTTCTATTTGTATCCATCAGTTTAAATACGAAAGTTGTGTTTCAACATCTTCTTGTGTGATTTGAGTCCCGGCTAATCTAATTAAATCCTCTCTTTCAGAAGAAGAGAGGCATTTTGCGCAAAATCTCACATATCCGTTTGAGAAATCATCAAATTATGAATAATGTGCAAATGAAAATTGACTGTACAAGGCACAAAAGGTCGTACGTGTTTTGTCGTCATAGTATACACTTAAAACCATTTATAAGCAAAAAATTCTTCCGATATAAACTGACCATCAAAATTGGATTTACGCAGTTACGATTTATGAGAATATGATTATTTTCATAATAAAAGCAAAATATGCATTTATCAAATTGGCAGCAAAAAAGCATTACAAATTTGTTAGTAAAGTAGATAAAAGCTTATGCTATGTTATTATCGTTTATAGGCAAGCCGTTGCACCTTAAAGCACTCTGTAAACTTGACGTTCGTGAGGACTTACAGGAGCTATATTTCTATTTTTAACAGCAAACTCCTTTGTGCCAATATGGTTAGAGCGACACTGCGAGACTAACACAAACACTAAAAACATTGCCACTGATTTCACCAATTGATCCTTCAGAATTCAATTGAATTTGTCCGCGGTTCCATGATCGTTGACTCGACATCCGCACAACATCTTCTCTGGTACAACAAGACACATGATCGAATTAGTATCAGAGAACAAAAATGTGAAAGAAAACGTTTCTTTAATCCCCTGTTGTTAAGCACATTTTAATTGGATTGTGTAACTGATCTGCTCCGGTGACTGCACTGATGCTGAGCAGTGCAGTAAACAACACATTTTTAGGGCAAAATTAAGATAAAAAGCAATCAAATTATGACATTGATTATCAACAACGTAAATTTGAACCCCGACTTTAAATCATCGCAATGCTGCAGGTGAATACGTTTTGTACACAAATCTGTTCAATTCGGCACAGAAACAGTGGCGAAAACTAACCTCTAAATCACTTTATCTTGAAAAGTGCCCCTCAGATTTCAGATTTAGGTTAAGATATGTTTTCTGGAAATTCGCAGAAAATCGTATGACGAGGCGATATTGCGCACGAAACAGAAGCACGTTTTCTATCGCTACCATAGCTACGGAAAATCTCAGCCCAGTAAAATCATCGATCTCAGTGGGCCACACAACGGACGACATAAATGCTAATGCGTTATGTACACAACCCTGTTCACTTCCAACAAAGAAACAGTGGTGAGAAGCACTCTCAAAAGTCACTTTCTCTTTAATTACCGTATACTCCTCCAGATTTTAGATTTAGGTTAAGACATATTTTGTAGAGATTCACATAAAATTGCCTGACGATCGGTATTTCTGAGCGATCAAGAGAAGCACTTTTCACTAACGCTGTGGATTATCTAGACCCTGTTCACTTCGGGCATAGAAATAGTGGTGAAAACTATATAAGAGCTTGCCATTCAAAATAAAAACCACATTCACAATAGAAAATGGCCCTAGCAACCGGCAGGCTGAAATTGTGTTATATTGCAATGCAAACGTGCACACCAAAACGACATTAGATTCCTAACGCATGGTAACTGAACACGATTTGATTGCAGATGAAAAATGTTCTAGCTATCTTTATAATCCTTAAGAAAATTATATTATTTGCCGTAGAAGTGATGATGTAACAGGCTTAGGCCTAACTACCACAGCCATAGGCAGAACAATTTTTAAATATACCGCCTTGCACTACATGTATTTAAGCAGGTTGTCATCACCTGTGTATGTCTGCAAGCATAGATCGAATACAATACCGCTCTTTTCAAAGAAACTCGTCTTACAGGTGCGAGTGGTCAGCATGATATACATATTCTATAGAATTACGATCAAGGTCTTTAGGGAGGGATCATTATTTACGTCAGGGGGAAGAATGGAAGATTTTCACATATTTTCACACAAAAAATACGTACCCACCCCCCTCATATCGAAGGCAACAGTTTACCCCCCCCCCATTGAATCCTCCATTCCTTGTTTATAATTTCATGTCCTCCTTCCAATATTAAGGTCAAAATTTCATGTCCCCCTCAAGTCAATCAAAAAAAATTCGCGCCCCCCCCCTAAAATCCTCCGTTCCCCCTGTTGTAAAAAACGATCCCTCCGTTATCCCTGTTCTTTGACATCTATGGTTCAATGCAGAAGTACCAAGTGAACGTACTAGTGCAGTGCAATATATTCAAAAATTGTTTAAACCTATTGCTATGGTAGTTAATCCTGTTACATCATCACTTCAATTTTGTCTAGTCTACACAGAATGTGTATGTTGCAATGTTTCCCAAATAAAATATACGTAAGCGACTGAAAAGGCGTAAAAAATATAAAGAAAAAAACCCAGAAAGGAACAGAAACAACAAAAGATAAAAAGTTTTTAATTAAAAATGATAGAAAGAAAAGAACATTATACTATATGGCGGAATAATAGATTTATATAATACAATATAATCACAGTATAATGGACGAGTATTTCACGCAAAATGCAAAAAAAACACGAAACAATTGAAATCTAAAAGGCACATATAAAAACTTCCTTTATGCCGGGCACGTTGTTATTGTACATAAAAATACTTCAATCAAAAGCGTACAATTTTGTATAAAAGCTCTATATTGTATAATTATTGAAAAACGTAATTTCAGCACTTTGTACAATTGAGATATTGTATTCAATGTATTTTTACTGTGTAAGATGGTTTCATAATTTTAAAATGTCATCGTTTTGTTCATGACGGTGCTCTTTTTCTGATCACTTAATTTAAAATACAGCCGCAATTCTAGCCAATAAACTGTGGATTATATGTACTTCTAGTTCTCTGTACGAATCCACACTTAACTGTGGATTCGTGCAGAAAAGTGTTGATTCGTAGAATAGACTGACGACATAGCAATGGTTTAATATGATCGATAGACCCTGGTACGAATCCCATTACAGTTACAATACGGCGTGTGGCTTGTGTTGCACGATACAAAACGAGCCTACATGTTTGCTTATAATGAAAGACCATATCTAGAAATGCCAACATAAATCATCAAAGAACATTGTTTTAAAATAATATGTCTGTATCGAAATCAGTACGAACGGGAAGCATATGGTGTACACATTCCATGAAATAATATGTTTGTTCTAGCATTTTACATTTCCACAATATTGTCACATTCCAAAATCCTGTGTAAATGATTTTCAACGCTACACAGACATTATCTTTGAAATTTCAATTTTGCTTAACTAAAACCAAGTGAATTTTTACTCACTTACAATATTTCGTCCTTCACATATCGGAGGATTTCATCAGGTATCACTAGGATCCACAACATGCTCATCTATCAGCATGATCAGTGTCACAGTTCTTTAACCCCAATCATTTGCACATTCATTGCATAACCTTTGAAATTGTGAGTACAAAAACTCATACTCTGCAACTTGAGGTCAAATTTTGCACTATGATTGTTTGATTGAGTTTATTGAACTATGCCAATGGGATGAGGCCATTGTGGTCCATAGTGTATGACTGATGTATGACTGATCTAAGAAGATGAGGGCTCATGAACAGAGAGGAGAGAAGATTATTTTCTAAGCCACGTTTATGGTAATCTTTTAAAGACGGGAAAAGAGACTGAGAACACCCGGAAAAGTTTTATATAAAAAAAATGGTGCCACCAAAAATGGGCTGACTTTCTCCTATGTAGAAGTATATAGTAATACATTTTCAATTTCTTGTTATTTCAGAACAATATGACTGGACACAGTGATTCAAACAAATCAACGCAGCCTGAGTATGAGCTTTAAATGTAGATTTACGGAACTCAATTTCATTTCGTAAGAAAGAATGTAATTATCGTACTGATACCAATTTGATCCCTTTCATTTTAAGGCTTCTGAGCCTGCTCTGATGTTGAAGCTGTATAACCTTGGACAACTTCATTTTAAATATACCTACATGTGCCAAAAAGATCAACTCTTGAAACAACATGTTTTGTGTTTATAAATTCCCTTTCAACGCATTCAAAACCAAGATCTTCAGTCAATTGTGTTTGATCTATATATAGGCTCCTAAGGGGAAATCTAGAAAAACAGTCCTTATAAACTTTAAATTTGCGTTGTGCTTGAATGTGTTTCGATTGTTAATGCCTTGTCCATACCTTATAAACTTTAAATTTGCGTTGTGCTTGAATGTGTTTCGATTGTTAATGCCTTGTCCATACCTTATAAACTTTAAATTTACGTTGTGCTTGAATGTGTTTCGATTGTTAATGCCTTGTCCATACCTTATAAACTTTAAATTTGCGCGGTGCTTGAATGTGTTTCGATTGTTAATGTCTTGTCCATACTTCTGTACTTATAAACTTTCAATTTGCGCTGTGCTTGAATGTGAATGCCTTGTCCATACCTTATCAACTTTAAATTTGCGCGGTGCTTGCATGTGTTTCGATTGTAATGTCATGTTTATAAATCATAATAAGAGCAAAATCTATTCTTTACTTAATTAGAAACTTGAAGCATTTACGTTTATATGTTGCAGTTTTTATAAATATAATTTGTTGTTTCAAGGTTATATACAATTGAATGTTTGAAACTATCGGCGACTCCAGCAAGTATTATAGAACTGCATAGACATAAACCCGCAATGATAAACTCTTTAAATTTTCATCCATATCCAACATCCACTCCTGTGATTATATTTACAGTCGATATATAATCGATGGGTTATCTGACAAATGACAAGTAGGCTAACTGAGCACTGTTTGCAAAACACATGCTGATAGGGTATTTTAGTTGCTTTTAGTATAGACGAATCTAACGAGCCAAGTCATGATCAGGATTTGGTCGGCCATTTTTGGGTCCCCGCATGCACCAAACAGGTGTTGTGAGTGCCCAATTGGTGGAATAAACCCGCTTAAAATTCGATGTTAGATTCTTTTGTGTTGTAAACTGTCATCATTCTTTTGTCTACGTGTAACACGGGTGATAGAATGCAGTTTAAAATACCCTCCAAGGCCGCATCATTTCACATTTTAGGTGAGATAGAGCCGACGGGGACCCAGCTAATGGCTGCCATTGAGGTGTAGGAATGCGTGAAATTGGATTCGTCTATATCCAAGCTGAGAAGATGAGAATAGCTAGACATTGAGCGACCTCCTTCTATTCTCATCTTCTCTGATCCAAGGAAGACATATTATCGTCGTGATTTGATTGCTGAAGGTCAGGCTCCAATTTAACAGCCTTGTGACATAAATCTTACAATTAAAGTACAAATTTGGAATCAGTAATGGTATTATGATATTACATTCGCAGTAAAAACGCCGTTTAAGCGAACCACAGCAGAGAGAGAGAGAGAGAGAGAGAGAAAGATAGAGAGAAAATTAACAACGCTATTCAATTGGTAAACCGAACAAAGCTTCATTCTCTTGTTTAGAATTTCATCACATTATTTAAGATTTTTCAAGTTGTCCATACTAACAACAGCTATAGTTATTCATAGTTTGTCATTACACCCGTCATAACAGCACGGGATGTTTCTTTCCTTAATTGTTGCCTTGGAAAGAACAAAATCAAAACAACACGCACTCATCACCAGCTGCACCATAGAGATAGTATTTGAACATGTTGAAGGGCGAGCAGATTCAGATGCAAGTTGTCTTTTCTTTTGCTACTTTTGATGTCTGACTAAAATGAATTCAAATGCATACGAAAAATGTTGCCTATTAGTGTCGATCTTGTGACTTTGAGCTACTATTGTATACGTAAGTAACATTTCGCGATTTTTAGAATTTTAGATATTCAGTATAAATTGTATTATTAACTGAGAGGTTATATCGGGAACATTTTTCTTGACCAGATAATCGGGGTTCACGGTGTTTTATACAAGTGTATTTTATCGTAGTTATTCACACTTTATTGATAACCATTATTCAATTTTTAAAAAAAGTAGAACGACGTGATAGGTTTTTAAGTTAACGTAATGAATGTAAAAAGTAGGTTTATCACTCGCGGTACAAATAGTCTGTAAAACTCACGTAGTATTATCATGTGTAGCAATATACAGAACGCTACGCGTGTCAAGCTTTCTTCAGCTAATGCAAATTGTATGGCAAATTATTATTGCATTCACATTTCCATCTCTGTAACAAACTCTGTAAAAAACTGACGAAGAATAAGAGCAAGAGCGATAAAGGGAACAATACATCTGCCGCAAAGTAAAAACGTTGAACTATACACTGGCTCTAGCTCTGTTGATATCGTTGGATTAAAGAAAAAAGACATTTCATAACAGAAAAAAAGATTTCTAACGCCCCCGGGTGGGCTCGAACCACCAACCTTTCGGTTAACAGCCGAACGCGCTAACCAAAACAAACATAAGAGAAAGGAAATGAAAGAAGATGAAGAACGTGAAATTAAGCAACGCGACAAGGGTTATTAGTGCGATTTCTTAAAACACTTCAAATCTCTGTGAAATCTACTGAAATCCACCATTGCATTATATTCATAAAACGTACTGTGAGTTTTGAACACACTGGGTAAAACACACATTTATTCATTTCTCTACCGCCGGCGTTTCTGTGATTTGCTTCCTCTTTGGGGAAAAATTTTGCGAAATGTAGCACATTCCTTTTGAGTCGCAAGACTAAACAACATTTCTGTACACATTTGTATGCATCAGACGTTTATAGTATAGCAACAGAAAAAACAACAACTTTCAATCTGAATTTGCTCTTCAAATCGCTTGTGACGAGCGTGTGGTTTTCCTCTTCTTCGTCCTTATTAATGCAGGCCTCATATATATGAGTATTATCGCACTGCGTACAGACAAGCTGTACTTATTTTCTACTCTGGAACCTAGAGTAGATAAGTGTATTTTTGAAGTACAGTCAACAGTACCGGGATGGTCCCATGCTTTTTTGAATACCCTGTGACTTTAAGCAATCATTTCACGACGATATCAGCATGCAGTCTGCCGCCTGGACAACCAATTCTTTAGAAATGCTTAGTCGCGCTAAAAGTCGATCGATACATGTAAAATCAGCACAATTCTGAGATACACCTTTTTGCTATGAAATTAATTTTCTCGGTCAAATATAAAGCAATATTTTTTTTTCTTCAGTAATGTCAGTTAAAAACTTGGTGCTTGGATATACATTTTTTTAAATCCTGGTGTTAAAATTAAGCATCAAATTGTGTCTTTTAGTGTGATATTTTGATTTTTATAGGCCTTGAATTCGCCTGCGAGCTTTTTACGGAATTCATGTTTTAGCGTCTCAAACTAACATAGTTTGCTAAAGAAAGATATTTCCCACCTCTGTAAAGCACATCGTGTGGGTCTATATGTTATAGTTTTGTCAGAATTTCCGTTTTTGTTTTACCCTTTTTCCATTCAGTCTCCGAAAATGTCAAACTAAGTAAAAGTAGGCAATGGTGAGTACTTTTATCTCGAGAGCAACCAGCAGAAATAGTCGATATTTCCTTTGTTGTTATCCAGGTCAATTTTTCATTGAAAGCAAATTGCCCGACCAGCGATTAAATCCCCAATTGGGTGTTCTGGTTAAACATGATCAGTAGGAGCGCTATAGGTCTGGGAATTTCTTTGCTATATCGAAGTTCTGGCAACACTATAGCCATGCCGGTATTCCTATTAAACCCAGGGATATCGATCCACAATGCTAGTACTAGCCTTTAGATTTCACGTGTTGATTTAGAAATTTTTCAGCCGACAGTGAAAGATGGTGAAATCAAAACGGAAATTCTGACAAAACTATGATATATAGCTCACGGTGATGTGCTTTAGAAAGTTGGGGAAAATCCTCCATTAGCGAACTATATTACTTTGAAAAGCTAAAAGGTTGATCCAAGAAAAAGCTCGCGGGCCGAGCTGAAGCCTATAAAAATCGAATATCTTACACTAAATGACTGAATTTCAGGCCTAAGTTTAACACCAGGATTAAAAAAAAAATCAGTATCAAGCATTATAGTTTTTCCAGCCATTTACTGAAAAAATGAAAATTATTGCTTTTCATTTGGCTGAGAAAAACATTTTTACACTGAAAAGGTGTAACTCAAAATTTTGCTCATTTCAACACCAATTTCGATCGTTTGTATTGCCTCATTAAATGACTGAGTGAGCCTTGCAGAACAAAAGAATCGGTTGTGCAGGTAGCTGACTGCATGTGTTTTGCAAACATTGCTCGGTTACTTGCCACTTGTATCAGATAACCCATCGATACATGTAAAACGATATAGCATTATGAATAATTTGTCTGGCAAATTAAATCGACTGTACAATGTACAAAAGGTCGTAAGTGAATTGTTATCATTATGCGCTCACAACATTTTGACATTCAACATACGAAGGTTCTATCCTATTTTTTTTCTTTGTATGTTCTTGTCATTTTTATCGAAAATTTGAATATCCTGGAATAAGACGATGGAGAAAATGAACGTTTGAAATTACATGGCAATGCTTTTGAACTGTCAACATGAAAAGTTTAGCGATTAACTTCTTATTACTTGATTGTGTCCCTCGTATTTCCAGATTTAAATGTCTTGTTTATTTTTAAAAAAAATAGAATCAAACGCGTAAGTTGTGGGTGGGAATTAAAAGTGCTCTTCATTGCAGGTTTATTGTCTACGCAGTTGTATAAAATTTGCCGAAAGCCTACTCTACTTGCCGAAGTCGTCAATCATTTTAAACATTAAATTTTATATACCTTGAAAATCGGAGATATAAAACACATTATATTTATAAAAACTACACCAAATAAACGTTACAAGTTTCTTATAGCTTTTGCTGCTATATGATTTACGGATAAGATATTTTACCTTTAAAAAGGTCAGTGGCCGATCGGCATCATCATCCCCCCGATTTTTCTCCTTGTTGATGAGTTTTTGGTATGATATATATAACAGACCATATTTTTCTCATTACCGTCTCGAAATTTGACGTTCCAAATCGATGCATTATCGTGACAAAACAATCGATGTTTGATTACCAATTTTAGCGCAATTTCACACGCCCGGGAAATGTGGTTCGCCAAGGAATAATTTCGGGTTGAATTCGAGATATTTCACTCGGATGCCAGTTCACCCGCAAAAAAAATATAATGGGTGAAATAATGATATACACTTAAAACAAAAATAAAGAAATGCCTAAAGTTTGTTCGGCTTATAATAGGCGAAAATAATCCCGTCAAAATAATTCGGTTTTTGTTAATGCGCACTTCAATAAAATCCCAACTGATGCTCGCGTAAATTCACACCGAGCACTACTATGGGGATATAACATGTATAAGCGTGAGCCAGTCATGCTTTACGCAACGCGGAACTACGCACAACTATACGTGCACGCCATTCTATATCAATACACAGATGTTGGGAGTCTTAGTTTTTCGCCAATTCTAGGCCAAACAAACTATAGCCTATATAACAGAAAAGAAAAAACACTTGAAGTAGGCAATGTCTACTCGTGTTGTGTATCGTTAGGCCCCGTAAGATGGTTTGGCAGAGTTTATTTATTCTCTATAAAGATACAAGTTCATATTCACACAATGAATTGGAATACATGATAATGAAATATTTTTTTAATCTTAACTTTATAAAACTTCTTTCCACCAATAAAATACCACTAATACACATTTTATATTTAGAGAAATATACAAAGTCAATCAAAGCCAATAATTATGCATTAGAACGATTGATATAAGACACTCAAAAGATCACATTCGTTGACATTGAACATTATTGCATAAAAGAGTTTGAAAACACCATTTCTTAACAGGTATACAAAGAATTTGCATGACATGAAATATGAAGTATAGAGCCTGTCTCAAAAAAATTGTGCAAGTGAAAAGCGCCCTCTTTGGCAATTAGAAAATACGGATGCTTACATCAACGTCAAGGGCGTAGTCTTAACTCTCAAATGCCGTTTGTTCTGTTCAATTTGCTTGTTTTAATCTCGGGATATGTTTAGTTAACAAGAAAGAAAGGGTGAAATCACAATTGTGCCACTTTTACTAGGGAAGAGGGATGTATATGTAAATCAATGATAGCATCAAGTTTATCAAGAGTTCCTTCGTGAAATCAAAAGAATGCACCAATTGCACAACAATACAAAATTGTTTTTACTGTTTTCACTGTTGTATTATGAAATACGGGTAAAATGATCCTCTTTTAAAATAAATAAATATTTCACATTCTTCTGCAAAATTAAATACATGTGCATGTCAATGATTGTATCATGGCAAATACTGTTCTCTTTGTCAGTCAAGACATGTTAAAAGACAAACAAATATTGCACACTTATAGGTTAATGAACGCGTATTACTTGTTGGGAGAGAAATTAGACAAAATAATGCACATGTTATGTTGATGCTTCTAATGCACGACTCCCGAAGGGGGAGTACATTAGACGCATTATCATTAGCTATCATTGTACATGTACAACCCTCTTCCCTAGTAAAAGTGGCACAATTGTGATTTTACCTTTTCGTTGTTAACTAAACATAATTTATCTCGAGATTAAGGGATCTAAAATGCGCGTTTATTGCGTTTCGACAGTATTTTTTGTGGGACATGAGAGCACCTCAGACCTTCGAATTGCATTCTGAATACGAAGCATGTCTTTCTGATATCAAATAATTTTCATTTTTGAAAATCACAATATAATAAAAATTTTATGACAAATTATAAAAATTTGATATTTTTCAAATTTTTGATATATAACAGACCTCGAAGTAAATTATATAAATCTAATGACAAGTTCTTAAAGTGTATGTAGCAGGGAGGAAAAGCCGACGGTCAATTGAAAATTTTGACCTTTGATATTGAAGATATGGATTTTTTTCCAAAAAGACCTAATTTTTTTTGGTGTTTTGGGAAAAAAATCCATAGCTTCAATACGAAAGGTCAAAATTTTCAATTGATCGTCGGCTTTTCATCCCACCTACATACACTTGAAGTATAAATCATCAGATTTATAAAGTTTACTTCAAGTACTGTTAAATATCAAAAATATCAATTTTAATGATTTGCCATAAAATGTGTATTAAATTGCGAATTTCAAAAAATCAAAATTATTTGATATCAGAATGACATTCTTCGTATTCAGAATGCAATTCGATATGTCTGATGTGCTCTAATGTCCCACAATAAATACTGTCCAAACGTTCATACCCCAGCCCTTAAAAGAAGCAAATTGACCAGAACAAACGGTATTTGAAAGCTAAGATTTCGCCTTGACGTTGATGTATGCATCAAGTCACGATGGTATCTTCCAATTGCCAATTTTCACTTGCACAATTGTTTTCAAAGAAATCTTACACGATATAATTATTTCATACAATCAATTTACAAGATCAAATAAATTTCAGCTTAATACTGCATTACACACCAAACCAAACTACTTTCAACAAACTAAAAATTCAACATTTTCACTACATTTAGTGATACATAACAAATCATAAGTCAAAAATGGACCGATACTAAAGATGTAAGATCATATTTATAAAACTACTTTCCACCAATATAATACCACAAAAACACATTTTGATATTTAGAGAAATATACAAAATCAATCAAAGTCAATATGCATTAGAACAATAATAAGACACTCAAAAGATCATATTCGTTGAAATTGAACAACATTGCATGAAACAGTTTGAAAACACCATTTCTTAACAGGTGTAAAAAAATTTGCATTACATGAAATATGAAGTATATACTTAAGAATTTGAATTGACATTTATCGTGAATATTATACAATTTCTACTTTTTAAATGAAAGAGAAATATAACATAGTTGAGCAAAGTCTACTGTTTCCTAGGGAGGTCTTTCATTTAACCTCAGAGCAATTTATTACGAGTACCAACTGGTCCGAAAGCGGACTTTAGACTATATCAAAAAGTTAGCACCTTGAAATGGATTTCTCCTGGAAACATTAAATTTCGCTTATATTACTGATTTAAGAACAACAATTATCTTGTAACTAATTGATACAAAGTGTCATTTTACATAACAGATTGCCTAAATAACTTGAGCTGAGAATAAAATGGTTCTTAATAAGCAGAGTGGGATTTAATTGATTAAGTCAATTGTATTAAGTTCTTTCAAATCTACAAATGCTCAAATGATATTACATAAAATTCGGATCTTTTTCCTTTAGTGACATTATTATTTCTGATTCTGGTAAAAGAGATTTTTGGTACTTGTATTTTTCTGAATTTTAAACGTTAACATAAATTTGAAACGAGTTTGTGATCTAAGAACATTGCATTTCTCATCTCACGGTATTTTTACATAAATTATACCCCTGCACGTAGCGCAGGGGGTGAACAGAGCAAAGAAAAACCGCTAGAAGTAGGAAATGCCTACTCGTGGTGTCGTGTATCGTTAGGCCCCGTAAGGCAGTGTTTAAGGGGAGGAGAGAATAAGAGAAAGAAAAGTTAGTAACATCAAATCAAATACATGCAAAGAAATCTTACACGATATAACTATTTCATACAAACAATTTACAAGATCAAATATACTTCAGCTTAAGGCTGCATTACACATCAAACTATTTTCAACAAACTAAAAACACAACAACATTTAGTGATACGTAACAAATAATTTAAGTCAAAAATGGATTGATACTAAAAAGTTAATAACATCAAATCAAATACATGCAAAGAAATCTTACACGATATAACTATTTCATACAAACAATTTACAAGATCAAATATACTTCAGCTTAAGGCTGCATTACACATCAAACTATTGTCAACAAACTAAACTAAAACTCAACAACATTTAGTGATACATAACAAATCATTTAAGTCAAAAATGGACTGATACTAAAAAGTTAATAACATCAAATCAAATACATGCAAAGAAATCTTACACGATATAACTATTTCATACAAACAATTTACAAGATCAAATATACTTCAGCTTAAGGCTGCATTACACATCAACCTATTGTCAACAAACTAAAAACTCAACAACATTTAGTGATACATAACAAATCATTTAAGTGAAAAATGGACTGATACTAAAAAGTTAATAACATCAAATCAAATACATGCAAAGAAATCTTACACGATATAACTATTTCATACAAACAATTTACAAGATCAAATATACTTCAGCTTAAGGCTGCATTACACATCAACCTATTGTCAACAAACTAAAAACTCAACAACATTTAGTGATACATAACAAATCATTTAAGTCAAAAATGGATTGATACTAAAAAGTTAATAACATCAAATCAAATACATGCAAAAGAAATCTTACACGATATAACTATTTCATACAAACAATTTACAAGATCAAATATACTTCAGCTTAAGGCTGCATTACACATCAAACTATTGTCAACAAACTAAACACACAACAACATTTAGTGATACGTAACAAATCATTTAAGTGAAAAATGGACTGATACTAAAAAGTTAATAACATCAAATCAAATACATGCAAAGAAATCTTACACGATATAACTATTTCATACAAACAATTTACAAGATCAAATATACTTTAGCTTCAGGCTGTATTACACATCAAACTATTGTCAACAAACTAAAAACTCAACAACATTTAGTGATACGTAACAAATAATTTAAGTCAAAAATGGACTGATACTAAAGATGTAAGATCATATTTATACAAGAAATTGAAATACATGAAAATGAAATACACTGAAGAGTTTTTACCTTAAATTTATAAAACTACTTTCCACCAATATAATACCACAAAAACACATTTTGATATTTAGAGAAATATACAAAATCAATCAAAGTCAATATGCATTAGAACAATAATAAGACACTCAAAAGATCATATTCGTTGAAATTGAACAACATTGCATGAAACAGTTTGAAAACACCATTTCTTAACAGGTGTAAAAAGAATTTGCATTACATAAAATATGAAGTATATACTTAAGAATTTGAATTTACATTGATCGTGAATATTATACAATTTCTACTTTTTAAATGAAAGAGAAATATAACATAGTTGAGCAAAGTCTAATGTTTCCTAGGGAGGTCTTTCATTTAACCTCAGAGCAAATTATACCGAGTACCAACTGGTCCGAAAGCGGACTTTAGACTATATCAAAAAGTTAGCACCTTGAAATGGATTTCTCCTGGAAACATTAAATTTCGCTTATATTACTGATTTAAGAACACTAATTATCTTGTAACTAATTGATACAAAGTGTCATTTTACATAACAGATTACCTAAATAACTTGAGCTGAGAATAAAATGGTTCTTAATAAGCAGAGTGGGATTTAATTGATTAAGTCAATTGTATTAAGTTCTTTCAAATGTACAAATGCTCAAATGATATTACATAAAATTTCGGATCTTTTTCCTTTAGTGACATTAATATTATTTCTGATTCTGGTAAAAGTGATTTTTGGTACTTGTATTTTTGTCAATTTTAAACGTTAACATAAATTTGAAACGAGTTTGTGATCTAAGAACATTGCATTTCTCAACTCACGGTATTTTTACATAAATTATACCCCTGCAAGTCGCGCAGGGGGTGAACAGAGCAAAGAAAAACCGCTAGAAGTAGGCAATGCCTACTCGTGGTGTCGTGTATCGTTAGGCCCCGTAAGGCAGTATTTAAGGGGAGGAGAGAATAAGAGAAAGAAAAGTTAGTAACATCAAATCAAATACATGCAAAGAAATCTTACACGATATAACTATTTCATACAAACAATTTACAAGAGCAAATATACTTTAGCTTAAGGCTGCATTACACATCAAACTATTGTCAACAAACTAAAAACTCAACAACATTTAGTGATACGTCACAAATCATTTAAGTCAAAAATGGACTGATACTAAAGATGTAAGATCATATTTATACAAGAAATTGAAATACATGAAAATGAAATACACTGAAGAGTTTTTACCTTAAATTTATAAAACTACTTTCCACCAATATAATACCACAAAAAACACATTTTGATATTTAGAGAAATATACAAAATCAATCAAAGTCAATATGTATTAGAACAATATTAAGACACTCAAAAGATCATATTCGTTGAAATTGAACAACATTGCATGAAACAGTTTGAAAACACCATTTCTTAACAGGTGTAAAAAGAATTTGCATTACATAAAATATGAAGTATATACTTAAGAATTTGAATTTACATTGATCGTGAATATTATACAATTTCTACTTTTTAAACGAAAGAGAAATATAACATAGTTGAGCAAAGTCTAATGTTTCCTAGGGAGGTCTTTCATTTAACCTCAGAGCAAATTATACCGAGTACCAACTGGTCCGAAAGCGGACTTTAGACTATATCAAAAAGTTAGCACCTTGAAATGGATTTCTCCTGGAAACATTAAATTTCGCTTATATTACTGATTTAAGAACACTAATTATCTTGTAACTAATTGATACAAAGTGTCATTTTACATAACAGATTACCTAAATAACTTGAGCTGAGAATAAAATGGTTCTTAATAAGCAGAGTGGGATTTAATTGATTAAGTCAATTGTATTAAGTTCTTTCAAATGTACAAATGCTCAAATGATATTACATAAAATTTCGGATCTTTTTCCTTTAGTGACATTATTATTTCTGATTCTGGTAAAAGTGATTTTTGGTTCTTGCATTTTTGTCAATTTTAAAAGTTAACATAAATTTGAAACGAGTTTGTGATCTAAGAACATTGCATTTCTCAACTCACGGTATTTTTACATAAATTATACCCCTGCAAGTCGCGCAGTGGGTGAACAGAGCAAAGAAAAACCGCTAGAAGTAGGCAATGCCTACTCGTGGTGTCGTGTATCGTTAGGCCCCGTAAGGCAGTGTTTAAGGGGAGGAGAGAATAAGAGAAAGAAAAGTTAGTAACATCAAATCAAATACATGCAAAGAAATCTTACACGATATAACTATTTCATACAAACAATTTACAAGAGCAACTAAAGCGGTTCTCGGCTTTCGCGGTTCTCAGCATTCGCGGTTCTCGGTGGGTTTGTGGTATAGGGTAGGGGAACCTTGTGTGATCCTGGATGGTGTGTTTTATTGATTGGTTTATGTCTTTGTGCTGTTTTGGCCCGTATGTGTCGTTTCTGTTCAGAACCTTGTGTGATCCGAATGTGTATTGTTTTCTTTGTGGTATTTGATGTGTTTTAAATCTATAGGCCCTGTTTGTCTGCCTGTGTGTCATGATCAATCCAATTGATCAATAGCTCCACATATCTAGCGTTTTTAATCGCGCCATTTGTTGCGTGGGTGGTCTTTCAGCGTCCAGCGTGTCTAAGCTTACGTGAGTATAACAAGCGAGACGCGACTGGAATAAATTCTAATTGTTTTGAGTGAAAGAAAACGGAGCATTCTTTGATTCGGGTTTAAGGAGAGCAGTCACGTATTTATAAACAGCTATTAGCTGAAGTGAACATTGAAGATTCACGTATACTCACATCGAATATTAAGATCAGTGTTTATGCATTGATATTATTTATGAACTATGAAGATAATTATGGAAATCTACACGATGTGTCTCGACTCTTTATTGTCTAAGTAATTGGATAATGACACCTCATTGACTCCCGCTCCAAGCCTAAACCTCGAACCAAATTATCACACTGTGCAATTGGACTAACCAATGCAAGAAACATCATATACAGGGTGTCCCAAAACAAGAGGCCCCTCATTGTGCCCTCTTTTTCTCCTATTTCTGAAAGATTGATTAAATATATTTTGGTATGTAAATAAACCTTTAATCGTTAGCTTTTATAAACCAAAACAATTATTTCAATCGGCTCACAACTTTTGAAGATATGCCCTTTTGAATAAAAGTACCCGTTTTTCACTCTGTGCACGGATATCAAACAGAGTGGTTGTGATGGCTCATGCTATGGAGTGGCCTGCACGACCACCAGACCTCACACCACTTGATTTTTTTCCTTGTGGCAAAATCCATGAGTGTGATAATCCAAATTATCACACTGTGCAATTGGACTAACCAATGCAAGAACTACTTTCCACCAATATAATACCACAAAAACACATTTTGATATTTAGAGAAATATACAAAATCAATCAAAGTCAATATGTATTAGAACAATATTAAGACACTCAAAAGATCATATTCGTTGAAATTGAACAACATTGCATGAAACAGTTTGAAAACACCATTTCTTAACAGGTGTAAAAAGAATTTGCATTACATAAAATATGAAGTATATACTTAAGAATTTGAATTTACATTGATCGTGAATATTATACAATTTCTACTTTTTAAACGAAAGAGAAATATAACATAGTTGAGCAAAGTCTAATGTTTCCTAGGGAGGTCTTTCATTTAACCTCAGAGCAAATTATACCGAGTACCAACTGGTCCGAAAGCGGACTTTAGACTATATCAAAAGTTAGCACCTTGAAATGGATTTCTCCTGGAAACATTAAATTTCGCTTATATTACTGATTTAAGAACACTAATTATCTTGTAACTAATTGATACAAAGTGTCATTTTACATAACAGATTACCTAAATAACTTGAGCTGAGAATAAAATGGTTCTTAATAAGCAGAGTGGGATTTAATTGATTAAGTCAATTGTATTAAGTTCTTTCAAATGTACAAATGCTCAAATGATATTACATAAAATTTCGGATCTTTTTCCTTTAGTGACATTATTATTTCTGATTCTGGTAAAAGTGATTTTTTTTACTTTTTTTTTTGTCAATTTTAAACGTTAACATAAATTTGAAACGAGTTTGTGATCTAAGAACATTGCATTTCTCAACTCACGGTATTTTTACATAAATTATACCCCTGCAAGTCGCGCAGGGGGTGAACAGAGCAAAGAAAAACCGCTAGAAGTAGGCAATGCCTACTCGTGGTGTCGTGTATCGTTAGGCCCCGTAAGGCAGTGTTTAAGGGGCGGAGAGAATAAGAGAAAGAAAAGTTAGTAACATCAAATCAAATACATGCAAAGAAATCTTACACGATATAACTATTTCATACAAACAATTTACAAGAGCAACTAAAGCGGTTCTCGGCTTTCGCGGTTCTCAGCATTCGCGGTTCTCGGTGGGTTTGTGGTATAGGGTAGGGGAACCTTGTGTGATCCTGGATGGTGTGTTTTATTGATTGGTTTATGTCTTTGTGCTGTTTTGGCCCGTATGTGTCGTTTCTGTTCAGAACCTTGTGTGATCCGAATGTGTATTGTTTTCTTTGTGGTATTTGATGTGTTTTAAATCTATAGGCCCTGTTTGTCTGCCTGTGTGTCATGATCAATCCAATTGATCAATAGCTCCACATATCTAGCGTTTTTAATCGCGCCATTTGTTGCGTGGGTGGTCTTTCAGAGTCCAGCGTGTCTAAGCTTACGTGAGTATAACAAGCGAGACGCGACTGGAATAAATTCTAATTGTTTTGAGTGAAAGAAAACGGAGCATTCTTTGATTCGGGTTTAAGGAGAGCAGTCACGTATTTATAAACAGCTATTAGCTGAAGTGAACATTGAAGATTCACGTATACTCACATCGAATATTAAGATCAGTGTTTATGCATTGATATTATTTATGAACTATGAAGATAATTATGGAAATCTACACGATGTGTCTCGACTCTTTATTGTCTAAGTAATTGGATAATGACACCTCATTGACTCCCGCTCCAAGCCTAAACCTCGAACCAAATTATCACACTGTGCAATTGGACTAACCAATGCAAGAAACATCATATACAGGGTGTCCCAAAAACAAGAGGCCCCTCATTGTGCCCTCTTTTCTCCTATTTCTGAAAGATTGATTAAATATATTTTGGTATGTAAATAAACCTTTAATCGTTAGCTTTTATAAACCAAAACAATTATTTCAATCGGCTCACAACTTTTGAAGATATGCCCTTTTGAATAAAAGTACCCGTTTTTCACTCTGTGCACGGATATCAAACAGAGTGGTTGTGATGGCTCATGCTATGGAGTGGCCTGCACGACCACCAGACCTCACACCACTTGATTTTTTCCTTGTGGCAAAATCCATGAGTGTGATAATCCAAATTATCACACTGTGCAATTGGACTAACCAATGCAAGAACTACTTTCCACCAATATAATACCACAAAAACACATTTTGATATTTAGAGAAATATACAAAATCAATCAAAGTCAATATGTATTAGAACAATATTAAGACACTCAAAAGATCATATTCGTTGAAATTGAACAACATTGCATGAAACAGTTTGAAAACACCATTTCTTAACAGGTGTAAAAAGAATTTGCATTACATAAAATATGAAGTATATACTTAAGAATTTGAATTTACATTGATCGTGAATATTATACAATTTCTACTTTTTAAACGAAAGAGAAATATAACATAGTTGAGCAAAGTCTAATGTTTCCTAGGGAGGTCTTTCATTTAACCTCAGAGCAAATTATACCGAGTACCAACTGGTCCGAAAGCGGACTTTAGACTATATCAAAAGTTAGCACCTTGAAATGGATTTCTCCTGGAAACATTAAATTTCGCTTATATTACTGATTTAAGAACACTAATTATCTTGTAACTAATTGATACAAAGTGTCATTTTACATAACAGATTACCTAAATAACTTGAGCTGAGAATAAAATGGTTCTTAATAAGCAGAGTGGGATTTAATTGATTAAGTCAATTGTATTAAGTTCTTTCAAATGTACAAATGCTCAAATGATATTACATAAAATTTCGGATCTTTTTCCTTTAGTGACATTATTATTTCTGATTCTGGTAAAAGTGATTTTTGGTACTTGCATTTTTGTCAATTTTAAACGTTAACATAAATTTGAAACGAGTTTGTGATCTAAGAACATTGCATTTCTCAACTCACGGTATTTTTACATAAATTATACCCCTGCAAGTCGCGCAGGGGGTGAACAGAGCAAAGAAAAACCGCTAGAAGTAGGCAATGCCTACTCGTGGTGTCGTGTATCGTTAGGCCCCGTAAGGCAGTGTTTAAGGGGAGGAGAGAATAAGAGAAAGAAAAGTTAGTAACATCAAATCAAATACATGCAAAGAAATCTTACACGATATAACTATTTCATACAAACAATTTACAAGAGCAACTAAAGCGGTTCTCGGCTTTCGCGGTTCTCAGCATTCGCGGTTCTCGGTGGGTTTGTGGTATAGGGTAGGGGAACCTTGTGTGATCCTGGATGGTGTGTTTTATTGATTGGTTTATGTCTTTGTGCTGTTTTGGCCCGTATGTGTCGTTTCTGTTCAGAACCTTGTGTGATCCGAATGTGTATTGTTTTCTTTGTGGTATTTGATGTGTTTTAAATCTATAGGCCCTGTTTGTCTGCCTGTGTGTCATGATCAATCCAATTGATCAATAGCTCCACATATCTAGCGTTTTTAATCGCGCCATTTGTTGCGTGGGTGGTCTTTCAGAGTCCAGCGTGTCTAAGCTTACGTGAGTATAACAAGCGAGACGCGACTGGAATAAATTCTAATTGTTTTGAGTGAAAGAAAACGGAGCATTCTTTGATTCGGGTTTAAGGAGAGCAGTCACGTATTTATAAACAGCTATTAGCTGAAGTGAACATTGAAGATTCACGTATACTCACATCGAATATTAAGATCAGTGTTTATGCATTGATATTATTTATGAACTATGAAGATAATTATGGAAATCTACACGATGTGTCTCGACTCTTTATTGTCTAAGTAATTGGATAATGACACCTCATTGACTCCCGCTCCAAGCCTAAACCTCGAACCAAATTATCACACTGTGCAATTGGACTAACCAATGCAAGAAACATCATATACAGGGTGTCCCAAAAACAAGAGGCCCCTCATTGTGCCCTCTTTTTCTCCTATTTCTGAAAGATTGATTAAATATATTTTGGTATGTAAATAAACCTTTAATCGTTAGCTTTTATAAACCAAAACAATTATTTCAATCGGCTCACAACTTTTGAAGATATGCCCTTTTGAATAAAAGTACCCGTTTTTCACTCTGTGCACGGATATCAAACAGAGTGGTTGTGATGGCTCATGCTATGGAGTGGCCTGCACGACCACCAGACCTCACACCACTTGATTTTTTCCTTGTGGCAAAATCCATGAGCTTCGCAAACGTGTTACTGAATGCATTCGCAAGTATCCGGCGCACAAGGATGGTACGCAACGCAATTGATTTAATGAGGACCAGGGCTGAAACCTGTATTGGCCAAGGAGGCAACCAGGTAGAGGGTAGAGCAGCACAGTAAACTCACTTCAAAAGAACCAAAGAAAACCCAAACCGTCCTTTTAGGGCTACGTTTTATCCTAAAAAGAGAAATGACTTATGTTGTAAATAAAAAAAGAAAGCAAGAAACAAGAAAGTAAGAAACATAAATAAACAAAAAGGCAAAAATAACCAAGAAAAATAAGTGATTGCAAGTAAAGCAAAAGAAGTCCCATTCGACATCCATTTTACCCACAAATTAATGACACTATTAACAAAATCCATTGCCCATAAACCCACCGGTAAAGCCCATTCCATAATAAAGTTATTTTATAAAGTTATCATTGAAGAATGTTTGATATTCATGCATGGTATGTGTACTCCTTTTTAATCTTTGAAGTAGCCAAACCTTCTCCGTGGACAGAGTGAAAAACGGGTACATTTCTTTAAAAGAGCATATCTTCAAAAGTTGTGAGCCGATTGATATAATTGTTTTGGTTTATTACAGCTAACAATTCAAGGCTTCTTTACATACCAAAATATATTTGATCAACTTTTCAGAAATAGGAGAAAAAGAGGGCGCAACACCCTGTAGTTTGATTTGAAGATGACAGTAACGGTAAAAAGGATTTGCGCGCAGCTAAACACATGGATTTAAAATCTTCATATCTTTTCATCAACTCAAATTTCTCGGCCATATACTGCGTCTTGAAGATGACGAGCCTGTGAAAGAATATGCCCTGTATATCCCACCACATGGGAAGAGGAAACCGGGACGGCTGCGGACACTATACTTACAGTATGCACAGCACCTCCTGGGGATACTGAAGGGTTGCTGCAGCCAAACAAAATTGTTTCGCTTGCCCAAGATCGCAACAGTTGGAGAAAGCTTGTAGTCGCCTGCTCCGCAGCCGACTGATGATGATGATGATGGGAAGGACGTGCATTTTGATAACCCGTTTATTAAATGTCGTGCAACATTAACAACACAGTAGTGCTTTAAGAAAATGTCCGAATTTAAAAGTTACAGTTTACAGCGATCAATAGTTATTATGCCAGGTTGCACGTAAAGCTCGTCATTTAATATCTTCTGCAACTTTTAAATTTGGGTATTTCTCTTTTAAAACACCGCTGTATAGTTGATATTGAACAAAATTAGACAAATCGGGTATCAAAATGCGCGTAAATAAATCATCCTTCCTTTTATGTTGAAATATTGTGAAAACAATTATTAGTTCTGAAGCTACAGTCGTTTTTATAACAACTGCGTTTCTATTTGTGCAGACTTTAAGTGTACATGTATATCATCATACACATTTCACATTTTCATGATTTTTTTTGCTAAAGTCATGTCAAGGTCATATGTGGTTAATTGAGCATTTCATGAAATATGGTGGATGTGATCACCATGAAGCGCCAAACATATTCAAGGCCATGTCAAGGTCATCTGAGGTCTGCTGTTGGATTGTTGGACGGTAATGAAACTTGGTGGGTGTTATCATCTTTCAGTGGGGAACATTTTCCAGGTTATCTGAGGTCAATTGAATATTGATTGTCGGATTATCAGGAAACTTGCTTGGATTGATATGCATGGAGATTTTTGTTATACAATTCTGAATTAGATATGCTTAGCACACATTTTAAGAGTAAATTTGTATTTCCTATATTCTTTGTGGTATTTACCAATAAATACCCATATGTCCCATCCGGAAATTAATTTACACATAAAACAAATTACCAGCATATCATGGACTACCAATGTAAATTATGAAACATGGTCTTCATCAGTGGCATTGTCTTTTTAAAGACATTTCTTGCGGGATTTCTTGTTTGTCATTATTCAATTAATAAAGACTAATTTACAAACAGTAAATATCTTATGGAGCAAGTTAGCATGCAATAAGTTTTTGTGACAAAATTAAGAATATGAAACCGAACATTTGCCGAATGTTAATCATGTTAATAGAAATGTTTTACTTTTTAGAGCAAATGGACATTACAATGTCAGTTCAGTGACCAACTGAAGTCAGGTTTATCCCCGTAGAGTCGGCAGTCCTTTACAACTTAGGCCTATTTTAAAAGAACACAACTCTTGGACCAATTATTAATATAAAAACATGTTTCTCGTCCAGGTTAAAAAAACAGAAAAAGAAAACAGGATAAGGTTTTTTAATTTTTTTTAAAAACTTTGTATCGCAAAATATAGGTGCAAATACCCATAGGTCCTATTAGACCCTGTATTTAGCGTATAAAAATACCTGAAAAAAGCTTCTTCTTAAATTCTATTCTTCTGGTAGATATAACTCTTGGTATACCCTCTAATGATCACAGAACCTTCAAGAAATGTTTTCAAAATTTAAAAAAATAGAAATTAATAAAGTTATGACTCAATTTAAAAATAATACAAAATAATTAATTAATAGAAAATATCTCAGCTTCCTCGACATCTTTTTTCAAAGGAAGCGGACGGGGACCAGTAACAGTTTTATTTTTTTATTCGGCCTTATCATATCAACTAATGCTATTACAATAACAAACGGTGTGAGTCATATCAAAGTTTGGTCATATTGGATTTAAAAAAAAAGAGGATTTTAATGTTTCATCGAAAAAATAGGTGCAAAAGGACTTTTTTATTGTTTAGGTATTTAAAAAAATTTAATTAATTTGCAGCGGCCTCAAAGAAGAAGCAGTTTTTTATTCTTCTGGTAGGTATTTAAAAAAAAAAAAAAAAAATTTGAAGCGGTCTCTAAAAAGGAAGCGGGAGGGGATGAGAAACATGTTTTATTTTTTACTCGGCCTTATCATATTTACCGATGCTATTTTAATAGCATCGGTATACACAAACCATTAACATTCATGCACCCTTAACCCAGCGCAAACATTATAAACTGTATCAAGTGCTAATTTTTACACTTTTACAAGTGTTTACTTTTAGAGCCAGCACTAGTCTCTTACAAATCCGCCGTTCCTATTACAAACATGTTTGTTCTGGATAGCCACACACAGTCTGGCCAGAGACTAAGCCATCACAAGGAATGATTGCCTAAACGATAAATAAGCTCTCTCAAACAGGCGTCCAAAATAGCCTAAACCCTTCCAATTTCGATTTGTGAAGCTGTGTTTTGAAAGCAAATAATGATGCGTAAAAAGCCACTCGTGTCATGACTGATGTGGCGTTTTTCGCATTAAATTAGGGTCCCGTTTAAATTCAAAAATAAACTGGTGTCTAGATGTAATCACAGTTAACACACCAGGAAAATTATAGAATATAAAACAACCTAGTTACGCCTGTTCAGTGCAAACAAGATGCACCTGGTCGGATCACAAAGATGTGATTTCCTCACGGATCACACCAAATATACTTTAGCTTAAGGCTGCATTACACATCAAACTATTGTCAACAAACTAAAAACTCAACAACATTTAGTGATACGTCACAAATCATTTAAGTCAAAAATGGACTGATACTAAAGATGTAAGATCATATTTATACAAGAAATTGAAATACATGAAAATGAAATACACTGAAGAGTTTTTACCTTAAATTTATAAAACTACTTTCCACCAATATAATACCACAAAAACACATTTTGATATTTAGAGAAATATACAAAATCAATCAAAGTCAATATGTATTAGAACAATATTAAGACACTCAAAAGATCATATTCGTTGAAATTGAACAACATTGCATGAAAAAGTTTGAAAACACCATTTCTTAACAGGTGTAAAAAGAATTTGCATTACATAAAATATGAAGTATATACTTAAGAATTTGAATTTACATTGATCGTGAATATTATACAATTTCTACTTTTTAAACGAAAGAGAAATATAACATAGTTGAGCAAAGTCTAATGTTTCCTAGGGAGGTCTTTCATTTAACCTCAGAGCAAATTATACCGAGTACCAACTGGTCCGAAAGCGGACTTTAGACTATATCAAAAAGTTAGCACCTTGAAATGGATTTCTCCTGGAAACATTAAATTTCGCTTATATTACTGATTTAAGAACACTAATTATCTTGTAACTAATTGATACAAAGTGTCATTTTACATAACAGATTACCTAAATAACTTGAGCTGAGAATAAAATGGTTCTTAATAAGCAGAGTGGGATTTAATTGATTAAGTCAATTGTATTAAGTTCTTTCAAATGTACAAATGCTCAAATGATATTACATAAAATTTCGGATCTTTTTCCTTTAGTGACATTATTATTTCTGATTCTGGTAAAAGTGATTTTTTTTACTTGCATTTTTTCAATTTTAAACGTTAACATAAATTTGAAACGAGTTTGTGATCTAAGAACATTGCATTTCTCAACTCACGGTATTTTTACATAAATTATACCCCTGCAAGTCGCGCAGGGGGTGAACAGAGCAAAGAAAAACCGCTAGAAGTAGGCAATGCCTACTCGTGGTGTCGTGTATCGTTAGGCCCCGTAAGGCAGTGTTTAAGGGGAGGAGAGAATAAGAGAAAGAAAAGTTAGTAACATCAAATCAAATACATGCAAAGAAATCTTACACGATATAACTATTTCATACAAACAATTTACAAGATCAAATATACTTCAGCTTAAGGCTGCATTACACATCAAACTATTTTCAACAAACTAAAAACACAACAACATTTAGTGATGCATAACAAATCATTTAAGTCAAAAATGGATTGATACTTACAAGTTAATAACATCAAGTCAAATACATGCAAAGAAATCTTACACGATATAACTATTTCATACAAACAATTTACAAGATCAAATATACTTTAGCTTAAGGCTGCATTACACATCAAACTATTGTCAACAAACTAAAAACTCAACAACATTTAGTGATACGTAACAAATCATTTAAGTCAAAAATGGACTGATACTAAAGATGTAAGATCATATTTATACAAGAAATTGAAATACATGAAAATGAAATACACTGAAGAGTTTTTACCTTAAATTTATAAAACTACTTTCCACCAATATAATACCTCAAAAACACATTTTGATATTTAGAGAAATATACAAAATCAATCAAAGTCAATATGCATTAGAACAATATTAAGACACTCAAAAGATCATATTCGTTGAAATTGAACAACATTGCATGAAACAGTTTGAAAACACCATTTCTTAACAGGTGTAAAAAGAATTTGCATTACATAAAATATGAAGTATATACTTAAGAATTTGAATTGACATTTATCGTGCATATTATACAATTTCTACTTTTTAAATGAAAGAGAAATATAACATAGTTGAGCAAAGTTTAATGTTTCCTCGGGAGGTCTTTCATTTAACCTCAGAGCAAATTATACCGAGTACCAACTGGTCCGAAAGCGGACTTTAGACTATATCAAAAAGTTAGCACCTTGAAATGGATTTCTCCTGGAAACATTAAATTTCGCTTATATTACTGATTTAAGAACACTAATTATCTTGTAACTAATTGATACAAAGTGTCATTTTACATAACAGATTACCTAAATAACTTGAGCTGAGAATAAAATGGTTCTTAATAAGCAGAGTGGGATTTAATTGATTAAGTCAATTGTATTAAGTTCTTTCAAATGTACAAATGCTCAAATGATATTACATAAAATTTCGGATCTTTTTCCTTTAGTGACATTATTATTTCTGATTCTGGTAAAAGTGATTTTTGGTACTTGTATTTTTGTCAATTTTAAACGTTAACATAAATTTGAAACGAGTTTGTGATCTAAGAACATTGCATTTCTCAACTCACGGTATTTTTACATAAATTATACCCCTGCAAGTCGCGCAGGGGGTGAACAGAGCAAAGAAAAACCGCTAGAAGTAGGCAATGCCTACTCGTGGTGTCGTGTATCGTTAGGCCCCGTAAGGCAGTGTTTAAGGGGAGGAGAGAATAAGAGAAAGAAAAGTTAGTAACATCAAATCAAATACATGCAAAGAAATCTTACACGATATAACTATTTCATACAAACAATTTACAAGATCAAATAAACTTCAGCTTAAGGCTGCATTACACATCAAACTATTTTCAACAAACTAAAAACACAACAACATTTAGTGATACATAACAAATCATTTAAGTCAAAAATGGATTGATACTAAAAAGTTAATAACATCAAATCAAATACATGCAAAGAAATCTTACACGATATAACTATTTCATACAAACAATTTACAAGATCAAATATACTTTAGCTTAAGGCTGCATTACACATCAAACTATTGTCAACAAACTAAAAACTCAACAACATTTAGTGATACGTAACAAATCATTTAAGTCAAAAATGGACTGATACTAAAGATGTAAGATCATATTTATACAAGAAATTGAAATACATGAAAATGAAATACACTGAAGAGTTTGTACCTTAAATTTATAAAACTACTTTCCACCAATATAATACCACAAAAACACATTTTGATATTTAGAGAAATATACAAAATCAATCAAAGTCAATATGCCTTAGAACAATAATAAGACACTCAAAAGATCATATTCATTGAAATTGAACAACATTGCATGAAAAAGTTTGAAAACACCATTTCTTAACAGGTGTAAAAAGAATTTGCATTACATAAAATATGAAGTATATACTTAAGAATTTGAATTGACATTTATCGTGAATATTATACAATTTCTACTTTTTAAATGAAAGAGAAATATAACATAGTTGAGCAAAGTCTAATGTTTCCTAGGGAGGTCTTTCATTTAACCTCAGAGCAAATTATACCGAGTACCAACTGGTCCGAAAGCGGACATTAGACTATATCAAAAAGTTAGCAACTTGAAATGGATTTCTCCTGGAAACATTAAATTTCGCTTATATTACTGATTTAAGAACAACAATTATCTTGTAACTAATTGATACAAAGTGTCATTTTACATAACAGATTACCTAAATAACTTGAGCTGAGAATAAAATGGTTCTTAATAAGCAGAGTGGGATTTAATTGATTAAGTTCTGATTCTGGTAAAAGAGATTTTTGGTACTTGTATTTTGTCAATTTTAAACGTTAACATAAATTTGAAACGAGTTTGTGATCTAAGAACATTGCATTTCTCAACTCACGGTATTTTTACATAAATTATACCCCTGCAAGTCGCGCAGGGGGTGAACAGAGCAAAGAAAACCGCTAGAAGTAGGCAATGCCTACTCGTGGTGTCGTGTATCGTTAGGCCCCGTAAGGCAGTGTTTAAGGGGAGGAGAGAATAAGAGAAAGAAAAGTTAGTAACATCAAATCAAATACATGCAAAGAAATCTTACACGATATAACTATTTCATACAAACAATTTACAAGATCAAATAAACTTCAGCTTAAGGCTGCATTACACATCAAACTATTTTCAACAAACTAAAAACACAACAACATTTAGTGATACATAACAAATCATTTAAGTCAAAAATGGATTGATACTAAAAAGTTAATAACATCAAATCAAATACATGCAAAGAAATCTTACACGATATGACTATTTCATACAAACAATTTACAAGATCAAATATACTTCAGCTTAAGGCTGCATTACACATCAAACTATTGTCAACAAACTAAAAACTCAACAACATTTAGTGATACGTAACAAATCATTTAAGTCAAAAATGGACTGATACTAAAGATGTAAGATCATATTTATACAAGAAATTGAAATACATGAAAATGAAATACACTGAAGAGTTTGTACCTTAAATTTATAAAACTACTTTCCACCAATATAATACCACAAAAACACATTTTGATATTTAGAGAAATATACAAAATCAATCAAAGTCAATATGCCTTAGAACAATAATAAGACACTCAAAAGATCATATTCATTGAAATTGAACAACATTGCATGAAAAAGTTTGAAAACACCATTTCTTAACAGGTGTAAAAAGAATTTGCATTACATAAAATATGAAGTATATACTTAAGAATTTGAATTGACATTTATCGTGAAAATTATACAATTTCTACTTTTTAAATGAAAGAGAAATATAACATAGTTGAGCAAAGTCTAATGTTTCCTAGGGAGGTCTTTCATTTAACCTCAGAGCAAATTATACCGAGTACCAACTGGTCCGAAAGCGGACATTAGACTATATCAAAAAGTTAGCAACTTGAAATGGATTTCTCCTGGAAACATTAAATTTCGCTTATATTACTGATTTAAGAACAACAATTATCTTGTAACTAATTGATACAAAGTGTCATTTTACATAACAGATTACCTAAATAACTTGAGCTGAGAATAAAATGGTTCTTAATAAGCAGAGTGGGATTTAATTGATTAAGTTCTGATTCTGGTAAAAGAGATTTTTGGTACTTGTATTTTTGTCAATTTTAAACGTTAACATAAATTTGAAACAAGTTTGTGATCTAAGAACATTGCATTTCTCAACTCACGGTATTTTTACATAAATTATACCCCTGCAAGTCGCGCAGGGGGTGAACAGAGCAAAGAAAAACCGCTAGAAGTAGGCAATGCCTACTCATGGTGTCGTGTATCGTTAGGCCCCGTAAGGCAGTGTTTAAGGGGAGGAGAGAATAAGAGAAAGAAAAGTTAGTAACATCAAATCAAATACATGCAAAGAAATCTTACACGATATAACTATTTCATACAAACAATTTACAAGATCAAATAAACTTCAGCTTAAGGCTGCATTACACATCAAACTATTTTCAACAAACTAAAAACACAACAACATTTAGTGATACATAACAAATCATTTAAGTCAAAAATGGACTGATACTAAAAAGTTAATAACATCAAATCAAATACATGCAAAGAAATCTTACACGATATAACTATTTCATACAAACAATTTACAAGATCAAATATACTTTAGCTGAAGGCTGCATTACACATCAAACTATTGTCAACAAACTAAAAACTCAACAACATTTAGTGATACGTAACAAATCATTTAAGTCAAAAATGGACTGATACTAAAGATGTAAGATCATATTTATACAAGAAATTGAAATACATAAAATGAAATACACTGAAGAGTTTGTACCTTAAATTTATAAAACTACTTTCCACCAATATAATACCACAAAAACACATTTTGATATTTAGAGAAATATACAAAATCAATCAAAGTCAATATGCCTTAGAACAATAATAAGACACTCAAAAGATCATATTCATTGAAATTGAACAACATTGCATGAAAAAGTTTGAAAACACCATTTCTTAACAGGTGTAAAAAAGAATTTGCATTACATAAAATATGAAGTATATACTTAAGAATTTGAATTGACATTTATCGTGAATATTATACAATTTCTACTTTTTAAATGAAAGAGAAATATAACATAGTTGAGCAAAGTCTAATGTTTCCTAGGGAGGTCTTTCATTTAACCTCAGAGCAAATTATACCGAGTACCAACTGGTCCGAAAGCGGACTTTAGACTATATCAAAAAGTTAGCAACTTGAAATGGATTTCTCCTGGAAACATTAAATTTCGCTTATATTACTGATTTAAGAACAACAATTATCTTGTAACTAATTGATACAAAGTGTCATTTTACATAACAGATTACCTAAATAACTTGAGCTGAGAATAAAATGGTTCTTAATAAGCAGAGTGGGATTTAATTGATTAAGTCAATTGTATTAAGTTCTTTCAAATGTACAAATGGTTAAATGATATTACATAAATTTCGGATCTTTTTCCTTTAGTGACATTATTATTTCTGATTCTGGTAAAAGTTGTTTTTGGTACTTGAATTTTTGTCAATTTTAAACGTTAACATAAATTTGAAACAAGTTTGTGATCTAAGAACATTGCATTTCTCAACTCACGGTATTTTTACATAAATTATACCCCTGCAAGTCGCGCAGGGGGTGAACAGAGCAAAGAAAAACCGCTAGAAGTAGGCAATGCCTACTCGTGGTGTCGTGTATCGTTAGGGCCCGTAAGGCAGTTTTTAAGGGGAGGAGAGAATAAGAGAAAGAAAAGTTAGTAACATCAAATCAAATACATGCAAAGAAATCTTACACGATATAACTATTTCATACAAACAATTTACAAGATCAAATATACTTCAGCTTAAGGCTGCATTACACATCAAACTATTGTCAACAAACTAAAAACTCAACAACATTTAGTGATACGTAACAAATCATTTAAGTCAAAAATGGACTGATACTAAAGATGTAAGATCATATTTATACAAAAAATTGAAATACATGAAAATGAAATACACTGAAGAGTTTTTACCTTAAATTTATAAAACTACTTTCCACCAATATAATACCACAAAAACACATTTTGATATTTAGAGAAATATACAAAATCAATCAAAGTCAATATGCATTAGAACAATAATAAGACACTCAAAAGATCATATTCGTTGAAATTGAACAACATTGCATGAAAAAGTTTGAAAACACCATTTCTTAACAGGTGTAAAAAGAATTTGCATTACATAAAATATGAAGTATATACTTTAGAATTTGAATTGACATTTATCGTGAATATTATACAATTTCGACTTTTTAAATGAAAGAGAAATATAACATAGTTGAGCAAAGTCTAATGTTTCCTAGGGAGGTCTTTCATTTAACCTCAGAGCAAATTATACCGAGTACCAACTGGTCCGAAAGCGGACATTAGACTATATCAAAAATAAGCAACTTGAAATGGATTTCTCCTGGAAACATTAAATTTCGCTTATATTACTGATTTAAGAACAACAATTATCTTGTAACTAATTGATACAAAGTGTCATTTTACATAACAGATTACCTAAATAACTTGAGCTGAGAATAAAATGGTTCTTAATAAGCAGAGTGGGATTTAATTGATTAAGTCAATTGTATTAAGTTCTTTCAAATGTACAAATGCTCAAATGATATTACATAAAATTTCGGATCTTTTTCCTTTAGTGTCATTATTATTTCTGATTCTGGTAAAAGTTCTTTTTGGTACTTGAATTTTTGTCAATTTTAAACGTTAACATAAATTTGAAACAAGTTTGTGATCTAAAAACATTGCATTTCTCAACTCACGGTATTTTTACATAAATTATACCCCTGCAAGTCGCGCAGGGGGTGAAAAGAGAAAAGAAAAACCGCTAGAAGTAGGCAATGCCTACTCGTGGTGTCGTGTATCGTTAGGCCCCGTAAGGCAGTGTTTAAGGGAGGAGAGAATAAGAGAAAGAAAAGTTAGTAACATCAAATCAAATACATGCAAAGAAATCTTACACGATATAACTATTTCATACAAACAATTTACAAGATCAAATATACTTCAGCTTAAGGCTGCATTACACATCAAACTATTTTCAACAAACTAAAAACTCAACAACATTTAGTGATACATAACAAATCATTTAAGTCAAAAATGGACTGATACTAAAAAGTTAATAACATCAAATCAAATACATGCAAAGAAATCTTACACGATATAACTATTTCATACAAACAATTTACAAGATCAAATATACTTCAGCTTAAGGCTGCATTACACATCAAACTATTGTCAACAAACTAAAAACTCAACAACATTTTGTGATACGTAACAAATCATTTAAGTCAAAAATGGACTGATACTAAAGATGTAAGATCATATTTATACAAGAAATTGAAATACATGAAAATGAAATACAATGAAGAGTTTTTACCTTAAATTTATAAAACTACTTTCCACCAATATAATACCACAAAAACACATTTTGATATTTAGAGAAATATACAAAATCAATCAAAGTCAATATACATTAGAACAATAATAAGACACTCAAAAGATCATATTCGTTGAAATTGAACAACATTGCATGAAAAAGTTTGAAAACACCATTTCTTAACAGGTGTAAAAAGAATTTGCATTACATAAAATATGAAGTATATACTTAAGAATTTGAATTGACATTTATCGTGAATATTATACAATTTCTACTTTTTAAATGAAAGAGAAATATAACATAGTTGAGCAAAGTCTAATGTTTCCTAGGGAGGTCTTTCATTTAACCTCAGAGCAAATTATACCGAGTACCAACTGGTCCGAAAGCGGACTTTAGACTATATCAAAAAGTTATCAACTTGAAATGGATTTCTCCTGGAAACATTAAATTTCGCTTATATTACTGATTTAAGAACAGCAATTATCTTGTAACTAATTGATACAAAGTGTCATTTTACATAACAGATTACCTAAATAACTTGAGCTGAGAATAAACTGGTTCTTAATAAGCAGAGTGGGATTTAATTGATTAAGTCAATTGTATTAAGTTCTTTCAAATGTACAAATGCTCAAATGATATTACATAAAATTTCGGATCTTTTTCCTTTAGTGACATTATTATTTCTGATTCTGGTAAAAGTTATTTTTGGTACTTGAATTTTTGTCAATTTTAAACGTTAACATAAATTTGAAACACGTTTGTGATCTAAGAACATTGCATTTCTCAACTCACGGTATTTTTACATAAATTATACCCCTGCAAGTCGCGCAGGGGTGAACAGAACAAAGAAAAACCGCTAGAAGTAGGCAATGCCTACTCGTGGTGTCGTGTATCGTTAGGCTCCGTAAGGCAGTGTTTAAGGGAGGAGAGAATAAGAGAAAGAAAAGTTAGTAACATCAAATCAAATACATGCAAAGAAATCTTACACGATATAACTATTTCATACAAACAATTTACAAGATCAAATATACTTCAGCTTAAGGCTGCATTACACATCAAACTATTGTCAACAAACTAAAAACTCAACAACATTTAGTGATACGTAACAAATCATTTAAGTCAAAAATGGACTGATACTAAAGATGTAAGATCATATTTATACAAGAAATTGAAATACATGAAAATGAAATACACTGAAGAGTTTTTACCTTAAATTTATAAAACTACTTTCCACCAATATAATACCACAAAAACACATTTTGATATTTAGAGAAATATACAAAATCAATCAAAGTCAATATGTATTAGAACAATATTAAGACACTCAAAAGATCATATTCGTTGAAATTGAACAACATTGCATGAAAAAGTTTGAAAACACCATTTCTTAACAGGTGTAAAAAGAATTTGCATTACATAAAATATGAAGTATATACTTAAGAATTTGAATTGACATTTATCGTGAATATTATACAATTTCTACTTTTTAAATGAAAGAGAAATATAACATAGTTGAGCAAAGTCTAATGTTTCCTAGGGAGGTCTTTCATTTAACCTCAGAGCAAATTATACCGAGTACCAACTGGTCCGAAAGCGGACTTTAGACTATATCAAAAGTTAGCAACTTGAAATGGATTTCTCCTGGAAACATTAAATTTCGCTTATATTACTGATTTAAGAACAACAATTATCTTGTAACTAATTGATACAAAGTGTCATTTTACATAACAGATTACCTAAATAACTTGAGCTGAGAATAAAATGGTTCTTAATAAGCAGAGTGGGATTTAATTGATTAAGTCAATTGTATTAAGTTCTTTCAAATGTACAAATGCTCAAATGATATTACATAAAATTTCGGATCTTTTTCCTTTAGTGTCATTATTATTTCTGATTCTGGTAAAAGTTCTTTTTGGTACTTGAATTTTGGTCAATTTTAAACGTTAACATAAATTTGAAACAAGTTTGTGATCTAAGAACATTGCATTTCTCAACTCACGGTATTTTTACATAAATTATACCCCTGCAAGTCGCGCAGGGGGTGAACAGAGCAAAGAAAAACCGCTAGAAGTAGGCAATGCCTACTCGTGGTGTCGTGTATCGTTAGGCCCCGTAAGGCAGTGTTTAAGGGGAGGAGAGAATAAGAGAAGAAAAGTTAGTAACATCAAATCAAATACATGCAAAGAAATCTTACACGATATAACTATTTCATACAAACAATTTACAAGATCAAATAAACTTCAGCTTAAGGCTGCATTACACATCAAACTATTGTCAACAAACTGAAAACTCAACAACATTTAGTGATACATAACAAATCATTTAAGTCAAAAATGGACTGATACTAAAAAGTTAATAACATCAAATCAAATACATGCAAAGAAATCTTACACGATATAACTATTTCATACAAACAATTTACAAGATCAAATATACTTCAGCTTAAGGCTGCATTACACATCAAACTATTGTCAACAAACTAAAAACTCAACAACATTTAGTGATACGTAACAAATCATTTAAGTCAAAAATGGACTGATACTAAAGATGTAAGATCATATTTATACAAGAAATTGAAATACATGAAAATGAAATACACTGAAGAGTGTTACTTTAAATTTATAAAACTACTTTCCACCAATATAATACCACAAAAACACATTTTGATATTTAGAGAAATATACAAAATCAATCAAAGTCAATATGCATTAGAACAATAATAAGACACTCAAAAGATCATATTCGTTGAAATTGAACAACATTACATGAAAAAGTTTGAAAACACCATTTCTTAACAGGTGTAAAAAGAATTTGCATTACATAAAATATGAAGTATATACTTAAGAATTTGAATTGACATTTATCGTGAATATTATACAATTTCTACTTTTTAAATGAAAGAGAAATATAACATAGTTGAGCAAAGTCTAATGTTTCCTAGGGAGGTCTTTCATTTAACCTCAGAGCAAATTATACCGAGTACCAACTGGTCCGAAAGCGGACTTTAGACTATATCAAAAGTTATCAACTTGAAATGGATTTCTCCTGGAAACATTAAATTTCGCTTATATTACTGATTTAAGAACAGCAATTATCTTGTAACTAATTGATACAAAGTGTCATTTTACATAACAGATTACCTAAATAACTTGAGCTGAGAATAAACTGGTTCTTAATAAGCAGAGTGGGATTTAATTGATTAAGTCAATTGTATTAAGTTCTTTCAAATGTACAAATGCTCAAATGATATTACATAAAATTTCGGATCTTTTTCCTTTAGTGACATTATTATTTCTGATTCTGGTAAAAGTTATTTTGGTACTTGAATTTTTGTCAATTTTAAACGTTAACATAAATTTGAAACACGTTTGTGATCTAAGAACATTGCATTTCTCAACTCACGGTATTTTTACATAAATTATACCCCTGCAAGTCGCGCAGGGGGTGAACAGAGCAAAGAAAAACCGCTAGAAGTAGGCAATGCCTACTCGTGGTGTCGTGTATCGTTAGGCTCCGTAAGGCAGTGTTTAAGGGGAGGAGAGAATAAGAGAAAGAAAAGTTAGTAACATCAAATCAAATACATGCAAAGAAATCTTACACGATATAACTATTTCATACAAACAATTTACAAGATCAAAATTATACTTCAGCTTAAGGCTGCATTACACATCAAACTATTTTCAACAAACTAAAACTCAACAACATTTAGTGATACATAACAAATCATTTAAGTCAAAAATGGACTGATACTAAAAAGTTAATAACATCAAATCATATACATGCAAAGAAATCTTACACGATATAACTATTTCATACAAACAATTTACAAGATCAAATATACTTCAGCTTAAGGCTGCATTACACATCAAACTATTGTCAACAAACTAAAAACTCAACAACATTTAGTGATACGTAACAAATCATTTAAGTCAAAAATGGACTGATACTAAAGATGTAAGATCATATTTATACAAGAAATTGAAATACATGAAAATGAAATACAATGAAGAGTTTTTACCTTAAATTTATAAAACTACTTTCCACCAATATAATACCACAAAAACACATTTTGATATTTACAGAAATATACAAAATCAATCAAAGTCAACAATTATCTTGTAAGTAATTGATACAAAGTGTCATTTTACATAACATATTACCTAAATAATTTGAGCTGAGAATAAAATAGGTCTTAATAAGCAGAGTGGGATTTAATTGATTAAGTCAATTATATTAAGTTCTTTCAAATGTACAAATGCTGAAATGATATTACATAAAATTTCAGATCTTTTTCCTTTAGTGACATTATTATTTCTGATTCTGGTAAAAGTGATTTTTGGTACTTGAATTTTTTCAATTTTAAACGTTAACATAAATTTGAAACAAGTTTGTGATCTAAGAACATTGCATTTCTCAACTCACGGTATTTTTACATAAATTATACCCCTGCAAGTCACGCAGGGGTGAACAGAGCAAAGAAAAACCGCTAGAAGTAGGCAATGCCTACTCGTGGTGTCGTGTATCGTTAGGCCCCGTAAGGCAGTGTTTAAGGGAGGAGAAAATAAGAGAAAGAAAAGTTAGTAACATCCAATCAAATACATGCAAAGAAATCTTACACGATATAACTATTTCATACAAACAATTTACAAGATCAAATATACTTTAGCTTAAGGCTGCATTACACATCAAACTATTGTCAACAAACTAAAAACTCAACAACATTTAGTGATACGTAACAAATCATTTAAGTCAAAAATGGACTGATACTAAAGATGTAAGATCATATTTTTACAAGAAATTGAAATACATGAAAATGAAATACAATGAAGAGTTTTTACCTTAAATTTATAAAACTACTTTCCACCAATATAATACCACAAAAACACATTTTGATATTTACAGAAATATACAAAATCAATCAAAGTCAACAATTATCTTGTAACTAATTGATACAAAGTGTCATTTTACATAACAGATTACCTAAATAACTTGAGCTGAGAATAAAATAGTTCTTAATAAGCAGAGTGGGATTTAATTGATTAAGTCAATTGTATTAAGTTCTTTCAAATCTACAAATGCTCAAATGATATTACATAAAATTTCGGATCTTTTTCCTTTAGTGACATTATTATTTCTGATTCTGGTAAAAGTGATTTTTGGTACTTGAATTTTTGTCAATTTTAAACGTTAACATAAATTTGAAACAAGTTTGTGATCTAAGAACATTGCATTTCTCAACTCACGGTATTTTTACATAAATTATACCCCTGCAAGTCGCGCAGGGGGTGAACAGAGCAAAGAAAAACCGCTAGAAGTAGGCAATGCCTACTCGTGGTGTCGTGTATCGTTAGGCCCCGTAAGGCAGTGTTTAAGGGGAAGAGAAAATAAGAGAAAGAAAAGTTAGTAACATCAAATCAAATACATGCAAAGAAATCTTACACGATATAACTATTTCATACAAACAATTTACAAGATCAAATATACTTCAGCTTAAGGCTGCATTACACATCAAACTATTTTCAACAAACTAAAAATTCTACAACATTTAGTGATACATAACAAATCATTTAAGTCAAAAATGGACTGATACTAAAAAGTTAATAACATCAAATCAAATACATGCAAAGAAATCTTACACGATATAACTATTTCATACAAACAATTTACAAGATCAAATATACTTCAGCCTAAGGCTGCATTACACATCAAACTATTGTCAACAAACCAAAAACTCAACAACATTTAGTGATACGTAACAAATCATTTAAGTCAAAAATGGACTGATACTAAAGATGTAAGATCATATTTATACAAGAAATTGAAATACATGAAAATGAAATACACTGAAGAGTTTTTACCTTAAATTTATAAAACAACTTTCCACCAATATAATACCATTAAAAACACATTTTGATATTTAGAGAAATATACAAAATCAATCAAAGTCAATATGCATTAGAACAATAATAAGACACTCAAAAGATCATATTCGTTGAAATTGAACAACATTACATGAAAAAGTTTGAAAACACCATTTCTTAACAGGTGTAAAAAGAATTTGCATTACATAAAATATGAAGTATATACTTAAGAATTTGAATTGACATTTATCGTGAATATTATACAATTTCTACTTTTTAAATGAAAGAGAAATATAACATAGTTGAGCAAAGTCTAATGTTTCCTAGGGAGGTCTTTCATTTAACCTCAGAGCAAATTATACCGAGTACCAACTGGTCCGAAAGCGGACTTTAGACTATATCAAAAAGTTATCAACTTGAAATGGATTTCTCCTGGAAACATTAAATTTCGCTTATATTACTGATTTAAGAACAGCAATTATCTTGTAACTAATTGATACAAAGTGTCATTTTACATAACAGATTACCTAAATAACTTGAGCTGAGAATAAAATGGTTCTTAATAAGCAGAGTGGGATTTAATTGATTAAGTCAATTGTATTAAGTTCTTTCAAATGTACAAATGCTCAAATGATATTACATAAAATTTCGGATCTTTTTCCTTTAGTGACATTATTATTTCTGATTCTGGTAAAAGTTATTTTTGGTACTTGAATTTTTGTCAATTTTAAACGTTAACATAAATTTGAAACACGTTTGTGATCTAAGAACATTGCATTTCTCAACTCACGGTATTTTTACATAAATTATACCCCTGCAAGTCGCGCAGGGGGTGAACAAAGCAAAGAAAAACTGCTAGAAGTAGGCAATGCCTACTCGTGGTGTCGTGTATCGTTAGGCTCCGTAAGGCAGTGTTTAAGGAGGAGAGAATAAGAGAAAGAAAAGTTAGTAACATCAAATCAAATACATGCAAAGAAATCTTACACGATATAACTATTTCATACAAACAATTTACAAGATCAAAATTATACTTCAGCTTAAGGCTGCATTACACATCAAACTATTTTCAACAAACTAAAAACTCAACAACATTTAGTGATACATAACAAATCATTTAAGTCAAAAATGGACTGATACTAAAAAGTTAATAACATCAAATCATATACATGCAAAGAAATCTTACACGATATAACTATTTCATACAAACAATTTACAAGATCAAATATACTTCAGCTTAAGGCTGCATTACACATCAAACTATTGTCAACAAACTAAAAACTCAACAACATTTAGTGATACGTAACAAATCATTTAAGTCAAAAATGGACTGATACTAAAGATGTAAGATCATATTTATACAAGAAATTGAAATACATGAAAATGAAATACAATGAAGAGTTTTTACCTTAAATTTATAAAACTACTTTCCACCAATATAATACCACAAAAACACATTTTGATATTTACAGAAATATACAAAATCAATCAAAGTCAACAATTATCTTGTAAGTAATTGATACAAAGTGTCATTTTACATAACATATTACCTAAATAATTTGAGCTGAGAATAAAATAGGTCTTAATAAGCAGAGTGGGATTTAATTGATTAAGTCAATTATATTAAGTTCTTTCAAATGTACAAATGCTGAAATGATATTACATAAAATTTCAGATCTTTTTCCTTTAGTGACATTATTATTTCTGATTCTGGTAAAAGTGATTTTTGGTACTTTTATTTTTGTCACTTTTAAACGTTAACATAAATTTGAAACAAGTTTGTGATCTAAGAACATTGCATTTCTCAACTCACGGTATTTTTACATAAATTATACCCTGCAAGTCACGCAGGGGTGAACAGAGCAAAGAAAAACCGCTAGAAGTAGGCAATGCCTACTCGTGGTGTCGTGTATCGTTAGGCCCCGTAAGGCAGTGTTTAAGGGAGGAGAAAATAAGAGAAAGAAAAGTTAGTAACATCAAATCAAATACATGCAAAGAAATCTTACACGATATAACTATTTCATACAAACAATTTACAAGATCAAATATACTTTAGCTTAAGGCTGCATTACACATCAAACTATTGTCAACAAACTAAAAACTCAACAACATTTAGTGATACGTAACAAATCATTTAAGTCAAAAATGGACTGATACTAAAGATGTAAGATCATATTTTTACAAGAAATTGAAATACATGAAAATGAAATACAATGAAGAGTTTTTACCTTAAATTTATAAAACTACTTTCCACCAATATAATACCACAAAAACACATTTTGATATTTACAGAAATATACAAAATCAATCAAAGTCAACAATTATCTTGTAACTAATTGATACAAAGTGTCATTTTACATAACAGATTACCTAAATAACTTGAGCTGAGAATAAAATAGTTCTTAATAAGCAGAGTGGGATTTAATTGATTAAGTCAATTGTATTAAGTTCTTTCAAATCTACAAATGCTCAAATGATATTACATAAAATTTCGGATCTTTTTCCTTTAGTGACATTATTATTTCTGATTCTGGTAAAAGTGATTTTTGGTACTTGAATTTTTGTCAATTTTAAACGTTAACATAAATTTGAAACAAGTTTGTGATCTAAGAACATTGCATTTCTCAACTCACGGTATTTTTACATAAATTATACCCTGCAAGTCGCGCAGGGGGTGAACAGAACAAAGAAAACCGCTAGAAGTAGGCAATGCCTACTCGTGGTGTCGTGTATCGTTAGGCCCCGTAAGGCAGTGTTTAAGGGGAGGAGAGAATAAGAGAAGAAAAGTTAGTAACATCAAATCAAATACATGCAAAGAAATCTTACACGATATAACTATTTCATACAAACAATTTACAAGATCAAATAAACTTCAGCTTAAGGCTGCATTACACATCAAACTATTGTCAACAAACTGAAAACTCAACAACATTTAGTGATACATAACAAATCATTTAAGTCAAAAATGGACTGATACTAAAAAGTTAATAACATCAAATCAAATACATGCAAAGAAATCTTACACGATATAACTATTTCATACAAACAATTTACAAGATCAAATATACTTCAGCTTAAGGCTGCATTACACATCAAACTTTTGTCAACAAACTAAAAACTCAACAACATTTAGTGATACGTAACAAATCATTTAAGTCAAAAATGGACTGATACTAAAGATGTAAGATCATATTTATACAAGAAATTGAAATACATGAAAATGAAATACACTGAAGAGTGTTACTTTAAATTTATAAAACTACTTTCCACCAATATAATACCACAAAAACACATTTTGATATTTAGAGAAATATACAAAATCAATCAAAGTCAATATGCATTAGAACAATAATAAGACACTCAAAAGATCATATTCGTTGAAATTGAACAACATTGCATGAAAAAGTTTGAAAACACCATTTCTTAACAGGTGTAAAAAGAATTTGCATTACATAAAATATGAAGTATATACTTAAGAATTTGAATTGACATTTATCGTGAATATTATACAATTTCTACTTTTTAAATGAAAGAGAAATATAACATAGTTGAGCAAAGTCTAATGTTTCCTAGGGAGGTCTTTCATTTAACCTCAGAGCAAATTATACCGAGTACCAACTGGTCCGAAAGCGGACTTTAGACTATATCAAAAAGTTATCAACTTGAAATGGATTTCTCCTGGAAACATTAAATTTCGCTTATATTACTGATTTAAGAACAGCAATTATCTTGTAACTAATTGATACAAAGTGTCATTTTACATAACAGATTACCTAAATAACTTGAGCTGAGAATAAACTGGTTCTTAATAAGCAGAGTGGGATTTAATTGATTAAGTCAATTGTATTAAGTTCTTTCAAATGTACAAATGCTCAAATGATATTACATAAAATTTCGGATCTTTTTCCTTTAGTGACATTATTATTTCTGATTCTGGTAAAAGTTATTTTTGGTACTTGAATTTTTGTCAATTTTAAACGTTAACATAAATTTGAAACACGTTTGTGATCTAAGAACATTGCATTTCTCAACTCACGGTATTTTTACATAAATTATACCCCTGCAAGTCGCGACGGGGGTGCACAGAGCAAAGAAAAACCGCTAGAAGTAGGCAATGCCTACTCGTGGTGTCGTGTATCGTTAGGCTCCGGAAGGCAGTGTTTAAGGAGAGGAGAGAATAAGAGAAAGAAAAGTTAGTAACATCAAATCAAATACATGCAAAGAAATCTTACACGATATAACTATTTCATACAAACAATTTACAAGATCAAATATACTTCAGCTTAAGGCTGCATTACACATCAAACTATTGTCAACAAACTAAAAACTCAACAACATTTAGTGATACGTAACAAATCATTTAAGTCAAAAATGGACTGATACTAAAGATGTAAGATCATATTTATACAAGAAATTGAAATACATGAAAATGAAATACACTGAAGAGTTTTTACCTTAAATTTATAAAACTACTTTCCACCAATATAATACCACAAAAACACATTTTGATATTTAGAGAAATATACAAAATCAATCAAAGTCAATATGTATTAGAACAATATTAAGACACTCAAAAGATCATATTCGTTGAAATTGAACAACATTGCATGAAAAAGTTTGAAAACACCATTTCTTAACAGGTGTAAAAAGAATTTGCATTACATAAAATATGAAGTATATACTTAAGAATTTGAATTGACATTTATCGTGAATATTATACAATTTCTACTTTTTAAATGAAAGAGAAATATAACATAGTTGAGCAAAGTCTAATGTTTCCTAGGGAGGTCTTTCATTTAACCTCAGAGCAAATTATACCGAGTACCAACTGGTCCGAAAGCGGACTTTAGACTATATCAAAAGTTAGCAACTTGAAATGGATTTCTCCTGGAAACATTAAATTTCGCTTATATTACTGATTTAAGAACAACAATTATCTTGTAACTAATTGATACAAAGTGTCATTTTACATAACAGATTACCTAAATAACTTGAGCTGAGAATAAAATGGTTCTTAATAAGCAGAGTGGGATTTAATTGATTAAGTCAATTGTATTAAGTTCTTTCAAATGTACAAATGCTCAAATGATATTACATAAAATTTCGGATCTTTTTCCTTTAGTGTCATTATTATTTCTGATTCTGGTAAAAGTTCTTTTTGGTACTTGAATTTTGGTCAATTTTAAACGTTAACATAAATTTGAAACAAGTTTGTGATCTAAGAACATTGCATTTCTCAACTCACGGTATTTTTACATAAATTATACCCCTGCAAGTCGCGCAGGGGGTGAACAGAGCAAAGAAAAACCGCTAGAAGTAGGCAATGCCTACTCGTGGTGTCGTGTATCGTTAGGCCCCGTAAGGCAGTGTTTAAGGGGAGGAGAGAATAAGAGAAGAAAAGTTAGTAACATCAAATCAAATACATGCAAAGAAATCTTACACGATATAACTATTTCATACAAACAATTTACAAGATCAAATAAACTTCAGCTTAAGGCTGCATTACACATCAAACTATTGTCAACAAACTGAAAACTCAACAACATTTAGTGATACATAACAAATCATTTAAGTCAAAAATGGACTGATACTAAAAAGTTAATAACATCAAATCAAATACATGCAAAGAAATCTTACACGATATAACTATTTCATACAAACAATTTACAAGATCAAATATACTTCAGCTTAAGGCTGCATTACACATCAAACTATTGTCAACAAACTAAAAACTCAACAACATTTAGTGATACGTAACAAATCATTTAAGTCAAAAATGGACTGATACTAAAGATGTAAGATCATATTTATACAAGAAATTGAAATACATGAAAATGAAATACACTGAAGAGTGTTACTTTAAATTTATAAAACTACTTTCCACCAATATAATACCAAAAACACATTGTGATATTTAGAGAAATATACAAAATCAATCAAAGTCAATATGCATTAGAACAATAATAAGACACTCAAAAGATCATATTCGTTGAAATTGAACAACATTGCATGAAAAAGTTTGAAAACACCATTTCTTAACAGGTGTAAAAAGAATTTGCATTACATAAAATATGAAGTATATACTTAAGAATTTGAATTGACATTTATCGTGAATATTATACAATTTCTACTTTTTAAATGAAAGAGAAATATAACATAGTTGAGCAAAGTCTAATGTTTCCTAGGGAGGTCTTTCATTTAACCTCAGAGCAAATTATACCGAGTACCAACTGGTCCGAAAGCGGACTTTAGAAAAAAAAAAAAAGTTATCAACTTGAAATGGATTTCTCCTGGAAACATTAAATTTCGCTTATATTACTGATTTAAGAACAGCAATTATCTTGTAACTAATTGATACAAAGTGTCATTTTACATAACAGATTACCTAAATAACTTGAGCTGAGAATAAACTGGTTCTTAATAAGCAGAGTGGGATTTAATTGATTAAGTCAATTGTATTAAGTTCTTTCAAATGTACAAATGCTCAAATGATATTACATAAAATTTCGGATCTTTTTCCTTTAGTGACATTATTATTTCTGATTCTGGTAAAAGTTATTTTTGGTACTTGAATTTTTGTCAATTTTAAACGTTAACATAAATTTGAAACACGTTTGTGATCTAAGAACATTGCATTTCTCAACTCACGGTATTTTTACATAAATTATACCCCTGCAAGTCGCGCAGGGGGTGAACAGAGCAAAGAAAAACCGCTAGAAGTAGGCAATGCCTACTCGTGGTGTCGTGTATCGTTAGGCTCCGTAAGGCAGTGTTTAAGGGGAGGAGAGAATAAGAGAAAGAAAAGTTAGTAACATCAAATCAAATACATGCAAAGAAATCTTACACGATATAACTATTTCATACAAACAATTTACAAGATCAAATATACTTCAGCTTAAGGCTGCATTACACATCAAACTATTGTCAACAAACTAAAAACTCAACAACATTTAGTGATACGTAACAAATCATTTAAGTCAAAAATGGACTGATACTAAAGATGTAAGATCATATTTATACAAAATATTGAAATACATGAAAATGAAATACACTGAAGAGTTTTTACCTTAAATTTATAAAACTACTTTCCACCAATATAATACCAAAAAAACACATTTTGATATTTAGAGAAATATACAAAATCAATCAAAGTCAATATGCATTAGAACAATAATAAGACACTCAAAAGATCATATTCGTTGAAATTGAACAACATTACATGAAAAAGTTTGAAAACACCATTTCTTAACAGGTGTAAAAAGAATTTGCATTACATAAAATATGAAGTATATACTTAAGAATTTGAATTGACATTTATCGTGAATATTATACAATTTCTACTTTTTAAATGAAAGAGAAATATAACATAGTTGAGCAAAGTCTAATGTTTCCTAGGGAGGTCTTTCATTTAACCTCAGAGCAAATTATACCGAGTACCAACTGGTCCGAAAGCGGACTTTAGACTATATCAAAAAGTTATCAACTTGAAATGGATTTCTCCTGGAAACATTAAATTTCGCTTATATTACTGATTTAAGAACAGCAATTATCTTGTAACTAATTGATACAAAGTGTCATTTTACATAACAGATTACCTAAATAACTTGAGCTGAGAATAAAATGGTTCTTAATAAGCAGAGTGGGATTTAATTGATTAAGTCAATTGTATTAAGTTCTTTCAAATGTACAAATGCTCAAATGATATTACATAAAATTTCGGATCTTTTTCCTTTAGTGACATTATTATTTCTGATTCTGGTAAAAGTTATTTTTGGTACTTGAATTTTTGTCAATTTTAAACGTTAACATAAATTTGAAACACGTTTGTGATCTAAGAACATTGCATTTCTCAACTCACGGTATTTTTACATAAATTATACCCCTGCAAGTCGCGCAGGGGGTGAACAGAGCAAAGAAAAACCGCTAGAAGTAGGCAATGCCTACTCGTGGTGTCGTGTATCGTTAGGCTCCGTAAGGCAGTGTTTACGGGGAGGAGAGAAAAAGAGAAAGAAAAGTTAGTAACATCAAATCAAATACATGCAAAGAAATCTTACACGATATAACTATTTCATACAAACAATTTACAAGATCAAAATTATACTTCAGCTTAAGGCTGCATTACACATCAAACTATTTTCAACAAACTAAAAACTCAACAACATTTAGTGATACATAACAAATCATTTAAGTCAAAAATGGACTGATACTAAAAAGTTAATAACATCAAATCATATACATGCAAAGAAATCTTACACGATATAACTATTTCATACAAACAATTTACAAGATCAAATATACTTCAGCTTAAGGCTGCATTACACATCAAACTATTGTCAACAAACTAAAAACTCAACAACATTTAGTGATACGTAACAAATCATTTAAGTCAAAAATGGACTGATACTAAAGATGTAAGATCATATTTATACAAGAAATTGAAATACATGAAAATGAAATACAATGAAGAGTTTTTACCTTAAATTTATAAAACTACTTTCCACCAATATAATACCACAAAAACACATTTTGATATTTACAGAAATATACAAAATCAATCAAAGTCAACAATTATCTTGTAAGTAATTGATACAAAGTGTCATTTTACATAACATATTACCTAAATAATTTGAGCTGAGAATAAAATAGGTCTTAATAAGCAGAGTGGGATTTAATTGATTAAGTCAATTATATTAAGTTCTTTCAAATGTACAAATGCTGAAATGATATTACATAAAATTTCAGATCTTTTTCCTTTAGTGACATTATTATTTCTGATTCTGGTAAAAGTGATTTTTGGTACTTGAATTTTTGTCAATTTTAAACGTTAACATAAATTTGAAACAAGTTTGTGATCTAAGAACATTGCATTTCTCAACTCACGGTATTTTTACATAAATTATACCCCTGCAAGTCACGCAGGGGGTGAACAGAGCAAAGAAAAACCGCTAGAAGTAGGCAATGCCTACTCGTGGTGTCGTGTATCGTTAGGCCCCGTAAGGCAGTGTTTAAGGGGAGGAGAAAATAAGAGAAAGAAAAGTTAGTAACATCAAATCAAATACATGCAAAGAAATCTTACACGATATAACTATTTCATACAAACAATTTACAAGATCAAATATACTTTAGCTTAAGGCTGCATTACACATCAAACTATTGTCAACAAACTAAAAACTCAACAACATTTAGTGATACGTAACAAATCATTTAAGTCAAAAATGGACTGATACTAAAGATGTAAGATCATATTTTTACAAGAAATTGAAATACATGAAAATGAAATACAATGAAGAGTTTTTACCTTAAATTTATAAAACTACTTTCCACCAATATAATACCACAAAAACACATTTTGATATTTACAGAAATATACAAAATCAATCAAAGTCAACAATTATCTTGTAACTAATTGATACAAAGTGTCATTTTACATAACAGATTACCTAAATAACTTGAGCTGAGAATAAAATAGTTCTTAATAAGCAGAGTGGGATTTAATTGATTAAGTCAATTGTATTAAGTTCTTTCAAATCTACAAATGCTCAAATGATATTAC